>NC_074691.1:41002011-41179511 GCF_029448725.1 Salvelinus fontinalis | reverse complement strand
TTATATTTGGAGGGCCCAGTTGGAGGGCCCAGTTGGAGGGCCCAGTTGGAGGGCCCAGTTGGAGGGCCCAGTTGGAGGGCCCAGTTGGAGGGCCCAGTCGGAGGGCCCAGTCGGAGGGCCCAGTCGGAGGGCCCAGTCGGAGGGCCCAGTCGGAGGGCCCAGTCGGAGGGCCCAGTTGATTCTGAGTTAAGGCATATACTGTAAAGTCTATATGTTAAAACTATGTCTTAGATACATACTCTCCCATTTCCCGAACTCACTAGTTTAGCCCTTTTCCTTGCAGTGCTTGTGCTTTGAAATCCACAAAGAAAGGAAAAGGGGGGGGGGGGGGGGGGGGGGGGGGGATACCTAGTCAATTGTAGGAGTTCTGGGACACTGTAAAGTCCATGGAGAATAAGAGCACCTCCTCCCAGCTGCACACTGCACTGAGGCTAGGAAACACTGTTACCACCGATAAATCCACTATAATTGAGAATTTCAATAAGCATTTCTCTACGGCTGGCCATGCTTTCCACCTGGCTACCCCTACACTGATCAACAGCCCTGCACCCTCCACAGCAACCCGCCCAAGCCCCCACCATTTCTCCTTCACCAAAATTCAGATAGTCGATGTTCTGAAAGAGCTGCAAAATCTGGACCCTTACATATCAGCCCGGGCTAAACAATCTGGACCCTCTCTTTCTAAAATTATCTGTCGAAATTGTAGCAACCCCTATTACTAGCCTGTTCAACCTCTCTTTCGTGTCGTCTGAGATTCCCAAAGACTGGAAAGCTGCCGCGATCATCCCCCTCTTCAAAGGGGGTGACACTCTAGACCCAAACTGCTACAGACCTATATCTATCCTGCCCTGCCTTTCTAAGGTCTTCGAAAGCCAAGTTAACAAACAGATCACCGACCATTTCGAATCCCACCGTACCATCTCCGCTATTCAATCTGGTTTCAGAGCTGGTCACGGGTGCACCTCAGCCACGCTCAAGGTCCTAAACGATATCATAACCGCCATCGATAAGAGACATTACTGTGCAGCCGTATTCATTGACCTGGCCAAGGCTTTCGACTCTGTCAATCACCACATTCTTATTGGCAGACTCGACAGCCTTGGTTTCTCAAATGATTGCCTCGCCTGGTTCACCAACTACTTCTCTAATAGAGTTCAGTGTGGGCCTGTTGTCCGGACCTCTGGCAGTCTCTATGGGGGTGCCACAGGGTTCAATTCTCGGGCCGACTCTCTTCTCTGTATACATCAATGTTGTCGCTCTTGCTGCTGGTGATTCTCTGATCCACCTCTACGCAGACGATACCATTCTGTATACTTCTGGCCCTTCTTTGGACACTGTTAACTAACCTCCAGACGAGCTTCAATGCCATACAACTCTCCTTCCGTGGCCTCCAACTGCTCTTAAATGCAACTAAAACTAAATGCATGCTATTCAATCGATCACGTTCAGAGTAGTGATGCTGGACGGGCGAGCAGGTTTCGGCTCTGACTTAGAATACATGGACAACTACAAATACCTAGGTGTCTGGTTGGACTGTAAACTCTCCTTCCAGACTCACATTAAGCATCTCCAATCCAAAATTAAATCTAGAATCGGCTTCCTAAATCGCAACAAAGCATCCTTCACTCATGCTGCTAAACAGACCCTCGTAAAACTGACTATCCTACTGATCCTCGACTTCAGCGATGTCATCTATAAAATAGCCTCCAACACTACTCAACAAATTGGATGCAGTCTAACACAGTGCCATCCGTTTTATCACCAAAGCCACATATACTACCCACCACTGCGACCTGTATGCTCTCGTTGGTTGGCCCTCGCTTCATACTTGTCGCCAAACCCACTGGCTACAGGTTATCTACAAGTCTCTGCTAGGTAAAGCCCCACCTTATCTCAGCTCACTGGTCACCATAGCAGCACCCACCCGTAGCACGCGCTCCAGCAGGTATATTTCACTGGTCACCCCCAAAGCCAATTCCTCCTTTGGCCGCCTTTCCTTCCAGTTCTCTGCTGCCAATGACTGGAACGAACTGCAAAAATCACTGAAGCTGGAGACTCATAACTCCCTCACTAGCTTTAAGCACCAGCTGTCAGAGCAGCTCACAGATCACTGTACATAGCCTATCTATCTACCTCATTCCCATACTGTATTTATTTATTTATTTATCTTGCTCCTTTGCACCCCAGTATCTCTGCTTGCATGTGCGTCTATGCACATCTACCATTCCAGTGTTTAATTGCTATATTGTAATTACTTCGCCACCATGGCCTATTTATTGCCTTAACTCCCTTATCTTACCTCATTTGCACTCACTGTATATAGACTTTTCTTATTTTTCTACTGTATTATTGACTGTATGTTTGTTTTACTCCATGTGTACCTCTGTGTTGTTGTATGTGTCGAACTGCTTTGCTTTATCTTGGCCAAGTCGCAGTTGTAAATGAGAACTTGTTCTCAACTAGCCGACCTGGTTAAATAAAGGTGAAATACAATTTTTAAATAATAAATTTGTACAACTGAATGCCTTCAACTGAAATGTGTCTTCCGCATTTAACCCAACCCCCTCTGAATCAGAGAGGTGCGGGGGGGGGCTGCCTTAGTCGACATCCACATCTTCTGCGCCCGGGGAACAGTGGATTAACTGCCTTGCTCATGGGGAAGAATGACAGATTTTTACCTTGTCAGTTCGGAGATTCGATCCAGCAACCTTTCGCGTTACTGGCCCAACACTCTGTCCCTGAGAGAGAGACTAGGGTAAATGTTATTTAGATAGGGAGAGAGTGCCACTAATCATTCTGCTGCCTGTGAGTCTGATGAATGACTGTACAGGAAGTGGGAGACACCAGACTGCTGTTCTCAGTCTCAGAGAGTAATAGTGAGGGGATGCGTCCCAAATGGAACCATATGTCCTATGTAGTGCACTACTTTTGACCACGGCCCATAGGAAATAGGGTGCCCTTTGGGACACATGAATAATGAGGTAGTGCATCTCCTGATTAATGCTGACAGGAGTTTGGTTCCCTTCCAGCTAACCTCTGTTAAAACAGTCTTACACTAGCTATCATCTTATTATTCCTGCACTGTAATGGCAGCAGATTAGAGGTTAATAAGGATCCTGTTGAGGTATTTCATTATGTAAGTAGTCTGAGCTTTACTGTCATGGTTATAACTCCTATAGTCTGACCTGTAATGTCATGGTGGTTATAACTCCTTTAGTCTGACCTGTAATGTAATGGTGGTTATAACTCCTATAGTCTGACCTGTAATGTCATGGTGGTTATAACTCCTATAGTCTGAGCTTTACTGTCATGGTTATAACTCCTATAGTCTGACCTGTAATGTCATGGTGGTTATAACTCCTATAATCTGACCTGTAATGTCATGGTGGTTATAACTGCTATAGTCTGACCTGTAATGCCATGGTGGTTATAACTCCTATAATCTGACCTGTAATGTCATGGTGGTTATAACTCCTATAGTCTGACCTGTAATGCCATGGTGGTTATAACTCCTATAGTCTGACCTGTAATGTCATGGTGGTTATAACTGCTACAGTCTGACCTGTATTGTCATGGTGGTTATAACTCCTATAGTCTGACCTGTAATGTCATGGTGGTTATAACTCCTATAGTCTGACCTGTAATGTCATGGTGGTTATAACTGCTACAGTCTGACCTGTAATGTCATGGTGGTTATAACTCCTATAGTCTGACCTGTAATGCCATGGTGGTTATAACTCCTATAGTCTGACCTGTAATGTCATGGTGGTTATAACTCCTATAGTCTGACCTGTAATGTCATGGTGGTTATAACTCCTATAGTCTGACCTGTAATGTCATGGTGGTTATAACTCATATAGTCTGTAATGTCATGGTTATAACTCCTATTGCCTGTTTCACTATGCTTAATTTGAGCCGGATTCTGGCACCTCTCAGATTTGACTTAGTTCAGTCTGGCATCTTAGTTTAGTCTGGCATCATATTTAGTCTGGCATCATATTTAGTCTGGTATCTTAGTTTAGTCTGGCATCTTAGTTTAGTCTGGCATCTTAGTTTAGTCTGGCATCTTAGTTTAGTCTGGCATCTTAGTTTAGTCTGGCATCTTAGTTTAGTCTGGCATCTTAGTTTAGTCTGGAATCATCTTTAGTCTGGCATCTTAGTTTAGTCTGACATCATCTTTAGTCTGGCATCTTAGTTTAGTCTGGCATCATCTTTAGTCTGGCATCTTAGTTTAGTCTGGCAGCTTAGTTTAGTCTGGCATCATCTTTAGTCTGGCATCTCAGTTTAGTCTGGCATCATATTTAGTCTGGCATCATATTTAGTCTGGATCCAGTACCTCTCGCTGCAACATTTATTAATTGTTTCACTGTTCGCAGTGTAAACATTCTAATAAAAGAGATTGAGTTGCCTCCTGGTAATTTCTCCCGCCCCCCCCAGAAAGACCATCACGTAAAAGCACTGGCATCCTTCTGTGTAATCATAATATCCTGCCACGCTGATTCCAGACCTGCTGTCTTAGTTGTAGACATAGATGTTAAGTTTTTTATTTTATTTAACGAGGCAAGTCAGTTAACAAATTCTTATTTACAAATTACGGTCTACCCCGGGCCAAACCCGGACGACGCTGGGCCAATTGTGCGTCTCCCTATGGGACTCCCAATCACGGCCGGATGTGATTCAGCCTGGATTCGAACCAGGGACTGTAGTGACGCCTCTATGCACTGAGATGCAGTGCCTTAGACCGCTGCGCAACTCGGGAGCCCAATGTGGAGGGCCGGCGAGGTAAGTAACTGATCTCGCCATAGGTCTTGGTAGTGGTTGTCAGCTATAGACGAGGTCGCCACGTAATCACGGCAAGCTAGACTAGTGGTCTCACTACTGAATTTGAAACATTGGAAAGACATTAAATTTTTTTTTTTAATGGATAAAAAAAGGCAATTAAGTTTGAGGACCTTTTTTTTTCAAGTCCAGTAATCCAGAGAAAGATGGTGATTGGAACGCGAAACGAGCCAGAAAACTGTCAGAGCCGGAGGAGAGGAGTGGAGGGAAAAATGCTCCTGTTGGTGACAATTTAGCTAGCAGTGCTGCTAATCCCGCTAGTACAGCAACAATTGGTCAGCAACAGGCCTCCTAATGGCTTTGAGCAAGAACTTGTCTTTGAGATTGAAACTGACTGTCAGGAGATAAATGGACTTGACATGGGGAGAGTCATTGTACGAGGTTTTCAAAATGACAAACTTATTCTGTACTGTAAAGTTAATAGGAGCTGCCGAGTGGCGCTACGGTCTAAGATCCTGGTTCAATTCCAGGCTGTATCACAGCAGTCTAAGCCACTGCATCTTAGTGCTAGAGGCGTCACTACAGTCCCTGGTTCAATTCCAGGCTGTATCACAACCGGCCGTGATTGGGAGTCCCATAGGGCGGCGTACTATTGTCCCAGAGTCATTAGGGTTTGGCCGGTATAAGCAGTAATTAATAAATTGTTCTTAACTGACTTGCCTAGTTAAAATAAAGTGAAATTAATTAATGATAGGAATATGCGCTTCCTATTTTCACATAGACAGGATAGTCTATATATTCTCATGTGTGTGTTCTGCTGTAGCCTACGTTGATGTATTTTATGTGAAGATATATTCCGATATTGTGATATTTGTTGTACAGCTACATTGATGTCATGAAAATGATAGAAATTCAGGTCTTGTAAGCCCAACAGCTGAGTATGTGAGCATATGCATATGACAGGTGTTCTGCAGTGACGTCTAAAAATTTAGCTGTACGTTGATGTCTTGAAAATTAGATTTTATAAGAAATTTGGACTTGTGTGAAGCCCCACACGTATACTGGAGTATGTGGGTATACTATAGACTATAGCCTACGAACGGCGGCTGTCCTGCAGTGACGTCTAAACTGTTTTGAACGAATCAGCACCTCGGAGAGTGCTGTCCGTTTTCACCTACGATAGACAGGAGGCTACTTGGCTGTTTAGTCTTCTGTGCTGCTACGTTGTGTTTGTGAGGGTACCCCCCCAGATAACCACAACTCTCGTGCTCACTATGTGTCCCCTGGAAACTCCCGGTTTTACATATTAACGCACTGCTGTCTCACCGTTTCCACGACACTATTTACAAGTTATAAAGCAAAGCATTTTCCATGAAAGTCCCTCAATAAGAACTGGGACATGTCAGGAAACAAGTGTTGCAGGACTTAGTTGCCATATCTTGGTTGATACCATGGTTACCATGCGTTGTTTACATTTTGGCATGGAGAAAGACTGGTAGTGATTGCCATTTTCCCCTCTAAAGGGAGAGAAAAGGCTCTGTTTTTAATGTCAGCCCTTCAGCCAAGAAGAGAAAGCACAAGCTCTTTCTGATGACGGTCATCTGTTGAGGTCAGGAGGATAGTATGTGATTGGCTATGGGCAGGAGAGGACCACAGCACGTGGTCAAGAGAGCGATCCATCCCCTTTGGATCTTGTCAGGGAGAACAAGAGCAAGGCGACCGTTAGATGTTCCAAAAGGTCAAACCTGACCAACTGCCACAAGGGAACAGAGAGGACACTTCTTCTGGGGCTGCTCATCGCCATCTACAGGAGATACAGCCTTCGGCACAGCTCCAGAAGGAAGAGAGAACAGACATGTACAGTATATGGCTAAAGGCGAAGAGTAGACCTATGAACCGAGCAGATTGTCTTCTTTTAATTGAGTCACATTTTTGAGCCCAGCAGACGCAGCTCAATTCTGTCCCAGTTACTTCCAATCTTTATTACTGCACTATCGTCTCGACCAATACATCACAGAAAGGAAGCTAGCTCAGCCTGTTTGCCAGACACAGTAAACCTGCAGAGAGGAGTGATCTGATCTGAAATAATATTCGGACTCTGACATCATTAACCGTCATTAGATTAGAAGGAACTGGGGGTATAGGAAGTAGCAAGCTGCTATTAGATCAGAATAGAGGAACTGGGGGTATAGGAAGTAGCAAGCTGCTATTAGATCAGAATAGAGGAACTGGGGGTATAGGAAGTAGCAAGCTGCTATTAGATCAGAATAGAGGGAACTGGGGGTATAGAAAGTAGCAAGCTGCTATTAGATCAGAATAGAGGAACTGGGGGTATAGGAAGTAGCAAGCTGCTATTAGATCAGAATAGAGGAACTGGGGGTATAGGAAGTAGCAAGCTGCTATTAGAATAGAGGGAACTGGGGGTATAGGAAGTAGCAAGCTGCTATTAGATCAGAATAGAGGAACTGGGGGTATAGGAAGTAGCAAGCTGCTATTAGATCAGAATAGAGGAACTGGGGGTATAGGAAGTAGCAAGCTACTATTAGATCAGAATAGAGGAACTGGGGGTATAGGAAGTAGCAAGCTGCTATTAGATCAGAATAGAGGAACTGGGGGGTATAGGAAGTAGCAAGCTGCTATTAGATCAGAATAGAGGAACTGGGGTGTATAGGAAGTAGCAATCTGCTATTAGATCAGAATAGAGGAACTGGGGGTATAGGAAGTAGCAAGCTGCTATTAGATCAGAATAGAGGGAACTGGGAGTATTATAGTGACAGGGAGATGAGTTAGTAATTAGAGAGACTGTTTCAGTCTGAAAGCTCTGTCTCTCCTCTGCTTCTATGCTCTTCTCCTCCAAGACCAATTATCCCCCTATTATCCCCCCCATGCCTCGTTAAGAGACAGGAAGCCATGACTCAGGGAAATGTCATGACTAAGAAGAGGAGACATTCAGGTGGATGGATGGAGCAAGGAATGATGTGGGTATAATGATGAGGGGAGAGAGACAGGGAGAGGAGAGAAACAGAGAGAGGAGAGACAGGGAGGGGGAGAGGAGAGAGACAGGCAGAGGAGAGAGACAGGCAGAGGAGAGAGACAGGCAGAGGAGAGAGACAGGCAGAGGAGAGAGACAGGCAGAGGAGAGAGACAGGCAGAGGAGAGAGACAGGCAGAGGAGAGAGAGAGGAGAGAGGAGAGAGAGAGGAGAGAGGAGAGAGACAGGGAGAGGAGAGAGACAGGGAGAGGAGAGAGACAGGGAGAGGAGAGAGACAGGGAGAGGAGAGAGACAGGGAGAGGAGAGAGACAGGGAGAGGAGAGAGACAGGGAGAGGAGAGAGACAGGGAGAGGAGAGAGACAGGGAGAGGAGAGAGACCGAGAGAGGAGAGAGACCGAGAGAGGAGAGGAGAGAGACCGGGAGAGGAGAGGAGAGAGACCGGGAGAGGAGAGGAGAGAGACCGGGAGAGGAGAGGAGAGAGACCGGGAGAGGAGAGGAGAGAGACCGGGAGAGGAGAGGAGAGAGACCGGGAGAGGAGAGAGACCGGGAGAGGAGAGGAGAGAGACCGGGAGAGGAGAGAGACCGGGAGAGGAGAGAGACCGAGAGAGGAGAGAGACCGAGAGAGGAGAGGAGAGGAGAGAGACCGAGAGAGGATAGGAGAGGAGAGAGACCGAGAGAGGAGAGGAGAGGAGAGGAGAGAGACAGGGAGAGGAGAGGAGAGAGACAGGGAGAGGAGAGGAGAGAGACAGGGAGAGGAGAGGAGAGAGACAGGGAGAGGAGAGGAGAGAGACAGGGAGAGGAGAGGAGAGGAGAGAGACAGGGAGAGGAGAGGAGAGAGACAGGGAGAGGAGAGAGACAGGGAGAGGAGAGGAGAGAGACAAGGAGAGGAGAGAGACAAGGAGAGGAGAGAGACAAGGAGAGGAGAGAGACAAGGAGAGGAGAGGAGAGAGACCGGGAGAGGAGAGAGACAAGGAGAGGAGAGGAGAGAGACAAGGAGAGGAGAGGAGAGAGACAAGGAGAGGAGAGGAGAGAGACAAGGAGAGGAGAGGAGAGAGACAAGGAGAGGAGAGGAGAGAGACAAGGAGAGGAGAGGAGAGAGACAAGGAGAGGAGAGGAGAGAGACCGGGAGAGGAGAGGAGAGAGGAGAGGAGAGAGACCGGGAGAGGAGAGGAGAGAGGAGAGGAGAGAGACAGGGAGAGGAGAGGAGAGAGACAGGGAGAGGAGAGGAGAGAGGAGAGGAGAGAGACCGGGAGAGGAGAGGAGAGAGGAGAGGAGAGAGACCGGGAGAGGAGAGGAGAGAGGAGAGGAGAGGGTAATGAGAGCGGCAAACACACTACAGGCCATTGCAGTAGAATATGATGAACATTGACTACGACAGGAATAGTGAATATAGTATTGTTTCAGAAGCACTATAATGTACGTTGGAAACAACTACATGAACTAGTTATTTGAGGGGAATGAGGGATGTGAACACTTGTCCTACTCATCTGGCCGAGGCTTGATATTGAATGGTTCATCTGAATGTAGGATTGTTTTAACCTGTCCAGTCACTACAACAGGATGGTAGTCTGTTTAACCTGTCCAGTAACTACAACAGGATAGTAGTCTGTTTAACCTGTCCAGTAACTACAACAGGATGGTAGTCTGTTTAACCTGTCCAGTCACTACAACAGGATGGTAGTCTGTTTAACCTGTCCAGTAACTACAACAGGAGGGTAGTCTGTTTAACCTGTCCAGTAACTACAACAGGATGGTAGTCTGTTTAACCTGTCCAGTAACTACAACAGGATGGTAGTCTGTTTAACCTGTCCACACACAGCTTAGTTTACCTCCACACATTGTGTACATGCTGCACATATGCAACACACACACACACACACACACACACACACACACACACACACACACACACACACACACACACACACACACACACACACACACACACACACACACACACACACACACACACACACACACACAATTCCCTGCAATATAGATTGACAAACACAACCGGAATACATTGCAAGAGAGAAAGTGAGGGAGAAAAAGAGATACAGAAATAGATAGTAAATGGATATATGCAGTGTATTGCCAGACCACAAGTTTGACATGCTACTGATGTAGGGCTGTAGTTACCCATACATCTGATTGGTTGGGGAAAGTGTGATTAGTTTGATTTAGCGTCAATAGGAACAGAGCCTCACTAACAGCTTAATTTTTATCTGGCCTTATACACCGTGATGACATTGTTAAATACGGAGAATACCATTACTGAGACTGGCATGCAGATTTGTACAGAGTGTTTAGAGGACTCGTCTCTACTTGGATATCCTTATCCCACATTCACATGAATGCATCATCTTCCATTGACATTATTATTTTTCTAACCTTTATTTAACGAGGCAAGTCAGTTAAGAACAAATTCTTATTTTCAATGACGGCCTAGGAACGGTGGGTTAACTTCCTTGTTTAGGGGCAGAACGACAGATTTGTACCTTGTCAGCTCTGGGGATTTGAACTTGCAACCTTTCGGTTAACAGTCCAACGCTCTAACCACTAGGCTACGCTGCCGACATAAGGGAATGGTTTTGATGAAAGAGCCAGTATCGTGTACTATTTGCCTGGGGTCAGGATTCAGCCCTATAATAAGCCTGTGATGGGTACTTGACTAGGCACACATCAAACAGCATACAAATTCTCTGTGTGAAACCTCTCTCTCCAAGGATAGTAGTAATGAACTCCTATAGATTTATGTGTCCACTCAAATTCAATAGTCGTCCAGCTTCAGACACAGGTCCCAAATAGCACCCTATTACTGTATATAGTGCACTGTGTTTGACTAAGGCTCTGGTCAACAGTCGTGTGCTACGGGGCCTCCCGAGTGGCGCAGTTGTCTAAGGCACTGCATCGCATTGCTAGCAAGAGATCCTGGTTCGAGTCCAAGTGCTGCACTTCATATTCTATTACGCCAGCCAGTCAGTCAGTCAGTCAGTCAGCCAGCCAGCCAGTCAGTCAGCGCTCACTTCATATTCTATTACCTCAGTCAGTCAGTCAGCCAGCCAGTCAGTCAGCCAGCCAGGCTCTGTTGCAGCCGGCCGCGACCGGGAGACCCATGGGGCGGCTCACAATCGGCCCAGCGTCGTCCGGGTTCGGGGAGCGTTTTGGCCGGCAGGGATGTCCTTGTCTCATCGCTCACTAGCGACTCCTGTGGCGGGCCGGGCGCAGTGCACGCTGACACGGTCGCCAGGTGTACGGTGTTTCCTCCGACACATTGGTGCTTCAGGGTTGGAGGCGCGCTGTGTCAAGAAGCAGTGCGGTTGGGTTGTGTTATGGAGGACGCACGGCTCTCGATCTTCGCCTCTCCCGAGTTCGTACGAGAGTTGCAGCAATGAGACAAGACTGTAACTACCAATTGGATACCACGAAATTGGAAAGAAAAAGGGGTATAACAATTTTTAAAATAATAAACATACATAGGGAATAGGGTGCCATTTGGGACGGAGGCCTTTTGGTTCTTGCACCCAGTGGTTCTTGCACCCAGTGGTAGTGGTTGCCCTATTCTTCATGACTGGACTTTAGCAATGTAACAATGCAAGGCCTGGTTAACCTGGTTACGGGTTAGCTGTGTCTTCTGTACCCAGCCCTGGTTATCTGTGTCTGCTTTACACTGGCCTGGTTACGGGTTGGCTGTGTCTGCTGTACTCTGGCCTGGTTACGGGTTGGCTGTGTCTGCTGTACCCTGGCCTGGTTGGCTGTCTGCTGTACCCTGGCCTGGTTGGCTGTCTGCCGTACCCTGGCCTGGTTGGCTGTGTCTGCTGTACCCTGGCCTGGTTGGCTGTGTCTGCTGTACCCTGGCCTGGTTGGCTGTGTCTGCTGTACCCTGGCCTGGTTGGCTGTGTCTGCTGTACCCTGGCCTGGTTGGCTGTGTCTGCTGTACCCTGGCCTGGTTGGCTGTGTCTGCTGTACCCTGGCCTGGTTGGCTGTGTCTGCTGTACCCTGGCCTGGTTGGCTGTGTCTGCTGTACCCTGGCCTGGTTGGCTGTGTCTGCTGTACCCTGGCCTGGTTGGCTGTGTCTGCTGTACCCTGGCCTGGTTGGCTGTGTCTGCTGTACCCTGGCCTGCTTGGCTGTGTCTGCTGTACCCTGGCCTGGTTGGCTGTGTCTGCTGTACCCTGGCCTGGTTGGCTGTGTCTGCTGTACCCTGGCCTGGTTGGCTGTGTCTGCTGTACCCTGGCCTGGTTACAGGTTGGCTGTGTCTGCTGTACCCTGGCCTGGTTACAGGTTGGCTGTGTCTGCTGTACCCTGACCTGGTTGGCTGTCTGCTGTACCCTGGCCTGGTTACAGGTTGGCTGTGTCTGCTGTACCCTGGCCTGGTTGGCTGTGTCTGCTGTACCCTGGCCTGGTTGGCTGTGTCTGCTGTACCCTGGCCTGGTTGGCTGTGTCTGCTGTACCCTGGCCTGGTTGGCTGTGTCTGCTGAACCCTGGCCTGGTTGGCTGTGTCTGCTGTACCCTGGCCTGGTTGGCTGTGTCTGCTGTACCCTGGCCTGCTTGGCTGTGTCTGCTGTACCCTGGCCTGGTTGGCTGTGTCTGCTGTACCCTGGCCTGGTTGGCTGTGTCTGCTGTACCCTGGCCTGGTTGGCTGTGTCTGCTGTACCCTGGCCTGGTTGGCTGTGTCTGCTGAACCCTGGCCTGGTTGGCTGTGTCTGCTGTACCCTGGCCTGGTTGGCTGTGTCTGCTGTACCCTGGCCTGCTTGGCTGTGTCTGCTGTACCCTGGCCTGGTTGGCTGTGTCTGCTGTACCCTGGCCTGGTTGGCTGTGTCTGCTGTACCCTGGCCTGGTTGGCCTGGAACCTTGCAGTGTATCTGAACTTAATGACCAGGTTGTTATCCCCAGGGTTGTAATCTTCTTTTCCAATCAATCAATCAATCTAATCAATCAATGACCTGAGACATGTGGTCCAAGAGGAGTTCATGGTTCGATATAGACAGTGGCTCTTTCTCAAATGATCGATTCCTTGCATCCTCTTGTCGCCTCCTCCTCTAAACCCATTGGAGAAGAAAGTCTTAGGGGAGGGAACTTGGACCTTCTCCTCCAATACAGTTGAGAAGGAAGTGAGGAAATAGGAAGCGAGGAGATAGGAAGTGAGGAGATGCAACATCTCATTCTAGTATCATTTAAATGACCAGAATATTAAAGCTGAACTCTGCAGCTTTTCTCTCTGTTTATTTAATTCATTCAATTAAACAATTGTCTCATCCGATAACTTGTTTTGCGTTCAGTATTCCAATATTGAATATCTAATTTCCTCTTGACTTCTTCTGTGAGTGTTCTCCTGTGAGTGTTCTCCTGTGAGTGTTCTCCTCTGAGTGTTCTCCTCTGAGTGTTCTCCTCTGAGTGTTCTCCTCTGAGTGTTCTCCTCTGAGTGTTCTCCTCTGAGTGTTCTCCTCTGAGTGTTCTCCTCTGAGTGTTCTCCTGTGAGTGTTCTTCTCTCTTGTAATCAGTCCTGTAATCAGTCGTGTGCAGTGCCAACCTCTTCTCCTCTGAAGCAGTGAATGGGTTTCCTGCTCTCTCTCTGTGTGTGTGTGTGTGTGTGTGTGTGTGTGTAAATATGGATTTTAAAGCTCCCCTAGGCCTATAGGTTTATTAAAAAGTGCTTCACTTCATATTCTATTACCTCAGCCAGTCAGCCAGTCAGCCAGTCAGTCAGTCAGTCAGCCAGCCAGTCAGTCAGCCAGCGCTCACTTCATATTCTATTATCTTAGTCAGCCAGTCAGATAGCCCTCACTTCATATGCTATTACCTCAGCCAGTCAGATAGCCCTCACTTCATATGCTATTACCTCAGCCAGTCAGATAGCCCTCACTTCATATGCTATTACCTCAGCCAGCCAGCCAGTCAGTCAGCACACACTTCATATTCTATTACCTTAGCCAGTCAGTCAGCCAGTCAGATAGCCAGTCAGCCAGCCAGCCAGCCAGTCATTCAGAGCTCACTTCATAATCTATTACCTTAGCCAGTCAGTGCTCACTTCATATTCTATTACCTTAGCCAGTCAGTCAGCCAGTCAGATAGCCAGTCAGCCAGCCAGCCAGCCAGTCATTCAGAGCTCACTTCATAATCTATTACCTTAGCCAGTCAGTCAGTCAGTCAGTCAGTCAGTCAGATAGCCAGTCAGCCAGCCAGCCAGCCAGTCATTCAGAGCTCACTTCATAATCTATTACCTCAGTCAGTCAGCCAGCCAGTCAGTCAGTCAGCCAGTCAGTCAGTCAGTCAGTCAGTCAGTCAGTCAGTCAGCCAGTCAGTCAGTCAGCCAGTCAGTCAGTCAGTCAGTCAGCCAGTCAGTCAGATAGCCCTCACTTCATATGTTATTACGTGCTTCCCGTGCTTCTCCACCTGCATTGCTTGCTGTTTGGGGTTTTAGGCTGGGTTTCTGTACAGCACTTTGAGATATCAGCTGATGTACGAAGGGCTATATAAAAACATTTGATTTGATTACCTTAGCCAGTCAGTCAGCCAGTCAGCCATCCAGCCAGCGCTCACTTCATATGTTATTACCTTAGTCAGTCAGTCAGCCAGTCTGCCAGCCAGTCAGTCAGTCAGTCAGTCAGTCAGTCAGTCAGCCAGTCTGCCAGCCAGTCAGTCAGTCAGTCAGCCAGCCTGCCAGTCAGTCAGTAAGTCAGGCAGCCAGCCAGTCAGCCAGTCAGTCAGCGCACACTTCATATTCTATTACCTTAGCCAGTCAGTCTGTAAGTCAGCCAGCCAGCCTGCCAGTCAGTCAGTCAGCGCTCACTTCATATGCTATTACCTCAGCCAGTCAGTCAGCCAGCCAGTCAGCCAACCAGCCTGCCAGTCAGTGCTCACTTCATATGCTATTACCTCAGCCAGTCAGATAGCCCTCACTTCATATGTTATTACCTTAGCCAGTCAGTCAGCCAGCCAGTCAGCCAACCAGCCTGCCAGTCAGCCAGTCAGTGCTCACTTCATATGTTATTACCATAGCCAGTCAGCCAGCCAGTCAGTCAGTCAGTCAGCCAGCCAATCAGTGTGCAGCAGAGTGTCTCTCCGCCACCATGTCTCCCAGGCCTGAGCTGTAGAGTGAATTATGCAGCAAGAGGAGAGAAACCCTGAACGGGGAGGGCGACACACACACACACACACACACACACACACACACACACACACACACACACACACACACACACACACACACACACACACACACACACACACACACACACACACACACACACACACACACACACACAGAGAGAGTTTCCCCAGGTGTCCTGACATCATCCTCTTCTCTGTCTGATATCCATGACAGCTGTCTTTGTAATGTGATATGCTGTCGCTCCGCTGCTACACTGCCTTTGATGCTGTTCCTATTGTTATTCTGTGTGTGTGTGTTGGAGATGGTGAACGGGAGACAAGAAACAGTAGATGGGAGACGAGAAATGATAGACGGTAAACAGTAGAGCCTCAGAGCGAGAGAGAGTCAGAGAGAGTCAGAGAGTCAGAGAGAGACAGAGAGACAGAGTCAGAGCGAGAGAGAGTCAGAGCGAGAGAGAGAGAGTCAGAGAGAGTCAGAGCGAGAGCGAGAGAGTCAGAGCGAGAGAGAGAGAGTCAGAGAGAGTCAGAGAGAGTCAGAGCGAGAGAGAGAGAGTCAGAGAGAGTCAGAGCGAGAGCGAGAGAGTCAGAGCGAGAGAGAGAGAGTCAGAGCGAGAGCGAGAGAGTCAGAGCGAGAGAGAGAGAGTCAGAGCGAGAGCGAGAGAGAGAGAGTCAGAGCGAGAGAGAGAGAGAGAGAGTCAGAGCGAGAGAGAGTCAGAGCGAGAGAGAGAGAGTCAGAGCGAGAGAGAGAGAGTCAGAGCGAGAGCGAGAGAGTCAGAGCGAGAGAGAGAGAGTCAGAGCGAGAGAGAGTCAGAGCGAGAGAGAGTCAGAGCGAGAGAGAGAGAGTCAGAGCGAGAGAGAGAGAGTCAGTCAGCGAGAGAGAGTCAGTCAGTCAGCGAGAGAGTCAGAGCGAGAGCGAGAGAGAGTCAGAGAGAGTCATAGCGAGAGAGCGAGAGCGAGAGAGAGTCAGAGAGAGTCATAGCGAGAGAGTCAGAGAGAGTCATAGCGAGAGAGTCAGAGAGAGTCATAGCGAGAGAGAGAGAGAGAGTCAGAGCGAGAGAGAGAGTCAGAGCGAGAGAGAGTCAGAAACAGAAACAGAAAGAGAGGACATACACAAGGCACAGATTGTACTCCTTATGGACTCAAACGGGAAATATTTACAACAACAACAAAAACTTTTTCCCAAACAGAGTTTCTAAACTCTGGTGTCCAAACACCCAGGGCGTCCTAGACCGTCTGTCTGAGGACCAACTAGGGTCAAACGGCCTGAGAGCACAGTAGGAAAGGGTGGCCACAACACTCAAGGGAGTGATTTGAAAAAGCTTCTTCTAATTTCCCCAACGCACAAGTGGTTATCTCCACCCTGCTACCACGAAAATACTTCCACCCTGCTGCCATACAGCTGGTAAACGCAAGTATTTCCCGTGACTTTGCCTCAAAACCAAATGTTTACCTGGCCCACCACTCCACCCTGGACTTGAACAGCCCTTTGTGACCAGGTCCACCTCTACAAGACAGCAGAGCCCATCTTCGCCCGGACCTTAAAGGACAACGCCCTCAACCCCAACACCTCACACAGGAGCAACAGATCAATAAACACCCCGCCCAGACCAGACACTCTCCCAGACCTGCGGAAGGGACTCAGGGGGTATGCTAATTTGGTATAGAGCAGACCTAACTCATGCTATTAAATGAGTCAAAACAGGAAAATTTTATATTTGGCTAGAAATGATCTTAACAGAGAAAATTGTCCTTCTGTGTGCTACCTATACCCCCCCACTAGAATCCCCATATTTTAATGAAGACAGCTTCTCCATCCTGGAGGGGGAAATCAATAATTTCCAGGTCCAGGGACATGTATTAGTCTGTGGCGACCTAAATGCCAGAACTGGACAAGAACCTGACACCCTCAGCACACAGGGGGACAAGCACCTACCTGGAGGTGTTAGCATTCCCTCCCCCATATGCCCCCCTAGACACAACTACGACAACATAACCAACAAAAACAGATCACAACTCCTGCAGCTCTGTCACACGCTGGGTATGTACATAGTCAATGGTAGGCTTCGAGGGGACTCCTATGGTAGGTTCACCTATAGCTCATCTCTTGGCAGTAGCACTGTAGACTACTTTATCACTGACCTCAACCCAGAGTCCTATGGTAGGTACACCTATAGCTCATCTCTTGGCAGTAGTACTGTAGACTACTTGATCACTGACCTCAACCCAGTCTCTCAGAGCGTTCACAGTCAGCCCACTGACAACCCTATCAGATCACAGCAAAATCACAGTCAACTTGAACAGAGCAATACTCAACCATGAGTACTATTAAAAGAATGGCTATAGCAGGAAGGAATGTCGTGTGGAAACCTACCAACAAACTATTAGGCAACAACAAATTCAATCCCTATTAGACAACTTCCTGGACAAAACATTCCACTCTAATAGGGAACGTGTAAACTTGGCACTAGAAAATGTTAACCGTATATTTGACCTCTCAGCTTCCCTATCAAATCTAAACATTTCAAACAGAAAACCTGAAGAAAATGAACAACAATGACAAATGGTTTGATGAAGAATGTAAAAACCTAAGAGAAACCCGTCTAACCAAAAACACAGAGACCCAGAAAGCGGCTTCACTTCATAGATACCTAGAAAACCTGAGTCTACGCCTTCACTGTGATGAATCACTAAAACAATACAGAAATACACTACGGAAAAAGAAGGAACAGCACGTCAGAAATCAGCTCAATGTAATTGAGGAATCCAGAAACTCTAACCACTTCTGGGGAAAATTGGAAAACTAAACAAACAACAACACAAAGTATTATCTATCCAAAATGGAGATGTAAGGGTAAACTACTTCTCCAATCTTTTTGGATCTATAACAAAGAACAAACAGCAAAAACATGATCAAATACAAATCTTAAAATCAACTTTTAAAGACTACCAGAACCCACTGGATTCCCCAATTACCTTGAATGAACTACAGGACAAAATAAAAACCCTCCAACCCAAAAAGGCCTGTGGTGTTGACAGTATCCTGAATGAAATGATCAAATATACAGACATCAAATTTCAATTGGCTATATTAAAACTCTTTAACATCATCCTCAGCTCTGGCATCTTCCCCAATATTTGGAACCAAGGACTGATCACCCCAGTCCACAAAAGTGGAGACAAATTTGACCTAAAAAACTACCGTGGGATATGCGTCAACAGCAAGACCAGAGGACATTTCTCCAAAAAGTACGATCTTTGTTCCCATGCCAGTTGCAAACCGTAGTCTGGCTTTTTTATGGCGGTTTTGGAGCAGTGGCTTCTTCCTTGCTGAGCGGCTTTTCAGGTTATGTCGATATAGGACTCGATTTACTGTGGATATAGATACTTTTGTACTTGTTTCCTCCAGCATCTTCACAAGGTCCTTTGCTGTTGTTCTGGGATTGATTTTAACTTTTCGCACCAAAGTACGTTCATCTCTAGGAGACAGAATGCGTCTCCTTCCTGAACGGTATGACGGCTGCGTGGTCCCATGGTGTTTATACTTGCGTACTATTGTTTGTACAGATGAACGTGGTACCTTCAGCCATTTGGAAATTGCTCCCAAGGATGAACCAAACTTGTGGAGTTCTACAATTTATTTTCTGAGGTCTCGGCTGATTTCTTTATATTTTCCTATGATGTCAATCAGAGGCACTGAGTTTGAAGGTAGGCCTTGAAATACATCCACAGGTACACCTCCAATTGACTCAAATGATGTCAATTAGCCTATCAGAAGCTTCTAAAGCCATGACATCATTTTCTGGAATTTTCCAAGCTGTTTATAGGCACAGTCAACTTAGTGTATGTAAACTTCTGACCCACTGGAATTGTGATACAGTGAATTATAAGTGAAATAATCTGTCTGTAAACAAATGTTGGAAAAATGACTTTGTGTCATGCACAAAGTAGATGTCCTAACCGACTTGCCAAAACTATAGTTTGTTAACAATAAATGTGTGGAGTGGTTGAAAAACTAGTTTAAATGACTCCAACCTAAGTGTACGTAAACTTCCGACTTCAACTGTACATTTACACATCCCATCTTTTTTCCACACCTGGGGGGGGTGGTGGTGGGCGGCCACCCGAGAGTTACATAATATAGATCACGGACGTGCTCTGGGCTGACACAATAACCATTTCATAATTCATGAAGCCCATTTTCATGGAACATTTAGTTTGAGTGGAATCTCCATAGTTAATGTGCTTCAGCGTTTAAATATGCGCCAATAACCCATCCCTCAATAGCCCTGAGACGGTGGAAGAAGGAAGTTTGTTTTATATTATCTCATCTATGCGTGAGGAAAGAGAGAAGGAGAGAGAGAACCAATTTGCAGGCGCGCGTGTTCGCTTATTTGCTATGTTATGACTTTTGGCAAATTAATATTTAAAAAAAAATGACTGATTTAATTACCGTAATAATTAATTGGTCTGATATATCCTATCCAAATGAATCTAAGAGTGCACCATTAAGGGTTGGATATACAGTTGAAGTTGGAAGTTTACATACAGCTTAGCCAAGTACATTTAAACTCAGTTTTTCACAACATTTAATCCTAGTAATAATTCCCATATTTTAGGTCAGTAATGTATTTTTGTAAACAACAGCTGGTGCACAATATTTTAGGAAGTCTTGAGCTACTGCTCGCCTGAGGTAGAGTCTCTCATGATAAGCTGCAGACCACATTACCTACTGTCGTGTCTTTGGCTATGCCGGATTAAGTGATATGACATGCTATTCTATAAAATCCTTTCTCCGTAATTAATATTACCTGATTGAGCTAATCATGTAAATGTAATTAACTAGAAAGTCGGGGCACCACGGAATAATATTTATAGAGCTGTTATCTTCCGAATAAACTCTTAAAGACCTAGTAATATTTTACATCAATAGCAGTCAATATTAATCGTCACCTTATTTCAGTCTCATCTGAAAGTTGTAAATTCTTGGTTGTCTTCACGAACCCTGGCTAACAAGTTGAATCAGCAATACACAATTGGGTTTAATTATTTATTTACTAAATACCTAACTAATCACACAGAATTACATATACAAAGAATGCAAATGATGTCATACAGAAAACGTCCCTGGTGGACGGAGCCGACATGACGGCTGGTTACACAAAGGAAAGGGGGTTGGGTTTGAGTGAAAGAGCGGGAAGCCTCTCCCTTTGTTCCTCAGTCTATGTTATCATAAATACAGTATCTTATGCATTCTAAATTACCGCCCATTTGGAAAAGGAAAATGCAATAAATATTTACTCTGAGCTGCGCTTCGTAGATGCTGGCCGTGTTGGCCAACAGAGATCTTCGATGTCCTCGGAAGAATGTATATGTTGGTAAACGGGATACGTTGTAGTGTTGTCGTTGGGTGGTAGACGGGATACTCTGTCTGTCCTCTCCTAGCCCACGTTTACAGCGGCCGCTACTAACTCAAGGGCTAGGAGGTGTCACTTCTGTAGTGAATACGAGTTAAAAGTTCATACCATTCGCAACCAAAGCTCACGCTGAGGTTGGCTTAGTTCTGTAGTTGCCATGTTAGTCCTTTTCAACGTATGGACCGTCGTCCTATCGTCCTCGGAACAGAAGGTTACATTTTCGTCAAGGGCTTATATAGTGGAGGGAGAAGAGTGTGTTTCATAGTTTATAACCCATGTCTCTTCACAGGGGCCACTGATTGAGCAGAGCCCTAACCTTATGAAAACCCAAATCTCTTATTTGGAAGCTAAAATTACATTTCTTCTTTTCACAAATAATTTTATATTTAAACATTTGAATTGCACATCAATTCCATGTGAATCTGATAACTATAATGTGTAGACTTTCCCAGATACAGTTTAGGTCGTCCTGTCATCAGTCATAATGTCTCAGATGACAACTGAACTGAAATCATATTCATATTCATCATATTCATTGTTTCCAGACTCTCTATGTTTAACCCTGGCTATTCAAGAGTCCCTCTGTAGAGTCAAGAGAGAGGGAAGGGAGAAAGGTATTTATTGGGGGGGTCATAAACCTTACCCACAGGCCAACGTCAATACACTACCAAGAGAGTTTTCAAATATGTTCTTTGTAGCTGTTTTACATACCACCACAGTCAGAGGCTGGCACTAAGATAGCATTGAATGATCTGTATTCCGCCATAAGCAAACAAGAAAATGCTCACCCAGAGGCGGTGTTCCTAGTAGCCGGGGACTTTAATGCAGGGAAACTTAAATCAGTTTTACCTAATTTCTATTAACATGTTAAATGTGCAACCAGAGGGAAAATAACTCTGGACCACCTTTACTCCACACACAGAGACACATACAAAGCTCTCACCTCACCCTCCATTTGGAAAATCTGACCATAATTCTATCCTCCTGATTCCTGCTAACAAGCAAAAAATTTAAGCAGGAAGCACCAGTGACTCGGTCTATAAAAAAGTGGTCAGATGAAGCAGATGCTAAACTACAGGACTGTTTTGCTATCACAGACTGGAACATGTTCCGGGATTCCTCCAATGGCATTGAGGTGTACACCACGTCTGTCATTGGCTTAATCAATAAGTGCATCGATGAAGTCGGCCCCACAGTGACCGTACGTACATACCCCAACCAGAAGCCCTGGATTACAGGCAGCATCCAACTGAGCTAAAGGCTAGAGCTGCCGCTTTCAAGGAGCTGGAGTCTAACCCGGAAGCTTATAAGAAATCTCGCTATGCCCTCCGACGAACCATTAAACAGGCAAAGCATCAGTACAGGACTAAGATCGATTCTTACTACACCGGCTCTGACGCTCGTCGGATGTGGCAGGGCCTGCAAACCATTACAGACTACAAAGGGAAGCACAGCCAAGAGCTGCCCAGTGACACGAGCCAAACTACTTCTATGCTCGCTTCGAGGCAAATAACACTGAAACATTCATGAGAGCACCAGCTGTACCGGAAGACTGTGTGATCACGCTCTCCGCAGCTGATGTGAGTAAATCAAATCAAATCAAATGTATTTATAAAGCCCTTCTTACATCAGCTGATATCTCAAAGTGCTGTACAGAAACCCAGCGTAAAACCCCAAACAGCAAGCAATGCAGGTGTAGAAGCACGTAAGTAAGTAGTAAGACCTTTAGACAGGTCAACATTCACAAGGCCGCAGGGCCAGACGGATTACCAGGACGTGTACTGTGAGCATGCTCTGACCAACTGGCAAGCGTCTTCACTGACATTTTCAACCTCTCCCTGTCTGAGTCTGTAATACCAACATGTTTCAAGCAGACCACCATAGTACCTGAGCCCAAGAACACTAAGGTAACCTGCCTACATGACTACTGACCCGTAGCACTCACGTCTGTAGCCATGAAGTGCTTTGAATGCTGGTCATGGCACACATCAACACCATCATCCCAGAAACCCTAGACCCACTCCAATTTGCATACTGGCCCAACAGATCCACAGATGATGCAGTCTCTATTGCACTCCACACTGCCCTTTCACACCAGTATAAAAGGAACATCTATGTGAGAATGATGTTCATTGATTACAGCTCAGTGTTCAACACCATAGTGCCCTCAAAGCTCATCAATAAGCTAAGGACCCTGGGACTAAACACCTCCCACTGCAACTGGATCCTGGACTTCTTGACGGGCCGCCCCCAGGTGGTAAGGGTAGGTAACAACACATCCGCCACGCTGATCCAGGGGCCCCTCAGGGGTGCATGCTCAGCCCCCTCCTGTACTTCCTGTTCACTCATGACTGCACGGCCAGGCACGACTCCAACAACACATTAAATTTGGTAACCCAAGAGACGGAACCTGAAAAGGGTTAGAGGCCATTAGTGTGTACCTGGTAACCCAAGAGACAGACCCTGAAAAGGGCCAGAGACCCTTAGTGTGTACCTGGTAACCCAAGAGACAGAACCTGAAAAGGGCCAGAGGCCCTTAGTGTGTACCTGGTAACCCAAGAGACAGAACCTGAAAAGGGCCAGAGGCCCTTAGTGTGTACCTGGTAACCCAAGAGACAGAACCTGAAAAGGGCCAGAGGCCCCTAGTGTGTACCTGGTAACCCAAGAGACAGACCCTGAAAGGGCCAGAGGCCATGAATGAAGGGCACCTATCGGTAGATGGGTAAAAATAAAACAAAATCAGACATTGAATATCCCTTTTGAGCATGGTGAAGTTATTACACTTTGGATAGTGTATCAATACACTCAGTCACTACAAAGATACAGGTGTCCTACCTAACTCAGTTGCTCAAGAGGAAGGAAACCGCTCAGGGTTTTCACCAGAGTGACTTTCAAACAGTCAGAAGAGTTTAATGGCTGTGATAGGAGAAAACTGAGGATGGATAGACAATATTGTAGTTACTCCACAATACTAACCTAAATTAAAGGGTGAAAAGAAGGAAGCCTGTACAGAAGAAAAATATTCTAAAACATGCATCCTGTTTGCAATTAGGCACTAAAGTAAAACTACAAAAATGTGGCAAAGAAATTAACTTTATATACTGAATACAAAGCGTAATGTTTGGGGCAAATCCAACATAACACACTACTGAGTACCACTCTTTATATTTCCAAGCATGGTGGTGGCTGCATCATGTTATGGGTATGCTTGTCATCGCCATGGCCTAAGGAGTTTTTTAGGATAAACAGAATAGGCAAAATCCTAGAGGAAAACCTTGTTCTCAAATCAAATCAAAGTTTATTTGTCACGTGGTCTGAATACAACAGGTGTAGACCTTACAGTGAAATGCTTACTTACAGGCTCTAACCAATATTGCAAAAAAGGTATTAGGTGAACAATAGGTAGGTAAAGAAATAAAACAACAGTAAAAAGACAGGCTATATACAGTAGCGAGGCTATAAAAGTAACGAGGCTACATACAGACACCGGTTAGTCAGGCTGATTGAGGTAGTATGTACATGTAGATATGGTTAAAGTGACTATGCATATATGATGAACAGAGAGTAGCAGCAGCGTAAAAGAGAGGTTGGCGGGTGGTGGGACACAATGCAGATAGCCCGGTTAGCCAATGTGTGGGAGCACTGGTTGGTCAGCCCAATTGAGGTAGTATGTACATGAATGTATAGTTAAAGTGACTATGCATATATGATAAACAGAGAGTAGCAGCAGCGTAAAAAGAGGGGTTGGGGACACACAATGCAAATAGTCCGGGTAGCTATTTGATTACCTGTTCAGGAGTCTTATGGCTTGGGGGTAAAAACTGCCTTTTTGTCCAAGACTTGGCAGTCCGGTACCGCTTGCCATGCGGTAGTAGAGAGAACAGTCTATGACTGGGGAAGCTGAGGTCTTTGACAATTTTTAGGGCCTTCCTCTGACACCACCTGGTGTAGAGGTCCTGGATGGCAGGAAGCTTGGTCCCAGTGATGTACTGGGCCATACGCACTACCCTCTGTAGTGCTTTGCGGTCAGAGGCCGAGCAATTGCCGTACCAGGCAGTGATGCAACCAGTCAGGATGCTCTCGATGTTACAGCTGTAGAACCTTTTGAGAATCTCAGGACCCATGCCAAATCTTTTTAGTTTCCTGAGGGGGAATAGGCTTTGTCTTGCCCTCTTCACGACTGTCTTGGTGTGTTTGGACCATTCTAGTTTGATGTTGATATGGACACCATGCAACTTGAAGCTCTCAACCTGCTCCACTACAGCCCTATCGATGAGAATGGGGGTGAGCACAATTGGTTTGGCGCCCGTAAAACTGCTGCCATTTCTTCCAGCGCAATTTTATCAGTTCTGTCTGCTGTCCAACAGACACTGGGAGACCCATTCACCAGGACAATAACCTAAAACACAATGACAAATATACACTGGGTTGCTAACCAAGAATTTAATGTTCCTTAGTGGCCTAGTTACAGTTTTGACTTAAATCGTCTTGAAACTCTACGGCAAGACTTGAAAATGGCTGTCTGATTCGAATCTGTTATTTTTCCTGTAGTCTGAACAGCCAAAAAGCACATGGAATCGGATATTTCAAGCCACATTTAAAACACTATGAATCAGATTTTACCATTCAGACACAAGTCACTTCAAAGGTGGTTTGAAGTGAGTTACAAATCTGATTCCCGGTCAAGTGACTTTTCTGAACAGTCAAATCTGATTTATAGTGTTTTTTTATACTGTTATTTGGCATATCTTGTTGCTCGCTAGCTACTTTGTTGACAGTGTGACAAGAACATGTGGTAGCTAACTAGCTTGTTAATTGTTTACAAACAAATTAGTGAATGTGCTAAACAGCTACTTAGCTAGCTAGTTGACTGCTGTGGCTAGCTAGTCAACTGCTGTGGCTAGCTAGTTGACTGCTGTGGCTAGCTAGTTGACTGCTGTGGCTAGCTAGTTGACTGCTGTGGCTAGCCAAAAAGGACTCCTTTTGAAAGTTGGATCATCCTTTGGGGCATTAAAAATGTTGCTTACACTATGATTTTGAACATTCAAAGCAACTGGGAAACGCCCATGTCAGGCATTCTTGTCAACTTAGCTTGCTACATAACTTGATTGATAGGAAGCACGAGCACCACCACCAATCAGCCTACACCACTGCGCACACACCTCTCGTTACTATGACAACTAGCGTAGCCTTGTCAGCAAATGACTGCTGTCTGAACACACATCTGATTTGGTCACTTGTAACTTGCTGTTTGGACAGTCAATATTCCAAACGGTTTTTAAAAACAAAACTGATTTGAGCATTAAGTTCATAGTGTGAATTAAGCATTATTTGAGCATTTAAGTTCATAGCATTCAGTTCATTTGAACATTAAAATCATAGTGTGAACAAATCTGTTAGAGACTTACAGCTGTGATTCCTGCTAAAAGTGCTTCTACAAAGTATTGACTCAGGAATGTGAATACTTATGTATATTTGACATTTTTGTATTTAATTTTCAATACATTTGGAACATTTTCAAAAAACATGTTTTGACTTTGTCATTATGGGGTATTGTGATGTCATTATGGGGTATTGTGATGTCATCATGGGGTATTACCAAACTTTCCATCTGCACAGTTTTTCCAGTAAATGTGTTTTTGTGAAGTGTTTTTGTGTAAATTGTTCAAGTGTAGGCCTTGTACTTAGAGTTGTATGGTTGTTTGAACTCTGAATTAAAAATGTTTTTTTGTTTGGCATACGGTACATTTTAAAAAGTCAAGGAATGATTCCGTTACTGTAGAATTGCCCTTATTCTCTTATTCTTGTAGAATGATATGGCCTCAATGGCCCTTCCATCTCTGTGTTCCAGAACCTTCGTTTGAACCTGTCTCATTAGTGATTGGCTGGTCCCACGTGGTGGGTTCTGGAGTGAGAGGGGTCAAGGCCCTTATTTGCATAATGAATGCAGCCAGAGCCAATTAGCAGACAGCTCTGTCAGCACGTCAGGAAAGGCTTTTGATCTATCTCACATCTTTCTTTTGTTTTATCATGAAATAAATAATTATAATCTTTCCATTTCTAAGAGATAGTTAGTTATTACGATCATAATTATTATTCATCATATGATTTGTTTGCTGAATGAGGCCCTCAGGGATGCCCCACATGAGTTTGAATTTACATTTTCAATGTTTGTATGTTCTGTTTTCTTTGCGATCCGGGTCAAGCCTTGTTTAGCTGTCATTAGTTAAGTCTTATTTTGGCCACCAGCCTCCCTCAACAATAAGATTACAGACATGTTGACCCCAGCCTCCCTCCACAAGGAGATTACAGACATGTTGACCCCAGCCTCCCTCAACAATGAGATTACAGACATGATGACCCCAGCCTCCCTCTACAATGAGATTACAGACATGATGACCCCAGCCTCCCTCCACAATGAGATTACAGACATGTTGACCCCAGCCTCCCTCCACAATGAGATTACAGACATGTTGACCCCAGCCTCCCTCCACAATGAGATTACAGACATGATGACCCCAGCCTCCCTCCACAATGAGATTACAGACATGTTGACCCCAGCCTCCCTCCACAATGAGATTACAGACATGTTGACCCCAGCCTCCCTCCACAATGAGATTACAGACATGTTGACCCCAGCCTCCCTCCACAATGAGATTACAGACATGTTGACCCCAGCCTCCCTCCACAATGAGATTACAGACATGTTGACCCCAGCCTCCCTCCACAATGAGATTACAGACATGTTGACCCCAGCCTCCCTCCACAATGAGATTACAGACATGATGACCCCAGCCTCCCTCTACAATGAGATTACAGACATGTTGACCCCAGCCTCCCTCCACAATGAGATTACAGACATGTTGACCCCAGCCTCCCTCCACAAGGAGATTACAGACATGTTGACCCCAGCCTCCCTCCACAATGAGATTACAGACATGATGACCCCAGCCTCCCTCCACAATGAGATTACAGACATGTTGACCCCAGCCTCCCTCCACAATGAGATTACAGACATGTTGACCCCAGCCTCCCTCCACAATGAGATTACAGACATGTTGACCCCAGCCTCCCTCAACAATGAGATTACAGACATGACCCCAGCCTCCCTCAACAATGAGATTACAGACATGACCCCAGCGTCCCTCCACAAGGAGATTACAGACATGTTGACCCCAGCGTCCCTCTACAATGAGATTACAGACATGATGACCCCAGCCTCCCTCTACAATGAGATTATAGACATGATGACCCCAATAAAAATCTACTGCAGAGATAGCCTGCAAAGTTCTGTCATACTTTCCAAGTCTATGCCCAAACAGTTCGAACTTCTAATTTTAAAAATTAATCTCTCCAGAAATAAGTCTCTCACTGTTGCCGCCTGCTACTGACCCCCCTCAGCTCCCAGCTGTGCCCTGGACACCATCTGTGAATTGATCGCTCCCCATCTAGCTTCAGAGTTTGTTCTGTTAGGTGACCTAAACTGGGATATGCTTAACACCCCGGCAGTCCTACAATCTAAGCTTGATGCCCTCAATCTCACACAAATCATCAAGGAACCCACCAGGTACAACCCTAAATCCGTAAACATGGGCACCCTAATAGACATTATCCTGACCAACTTGCCCTCCAAATACACCTCTGCTGTCTTCAATCAAGATCTCAGCGATCACTGCCTCATTGCCTGTATCCGCCACGGGTCCACGGTCAAACGACCACCCCTCATCACTGTCAAACGCTCCCTAAAACACTTCTGCAAGCAGGCCTTTCTAATTGACCTGGCCCGGGTACCCTGGAAGGATATTGACCTCATCCCGTCAGTTGAGGATGCCTGGTCATTCTTTAAAAGTTACTTCCTCACCATATTAGACAAGCATGCTCCGTTCAAAAAATGCAGAACCAAGAACAGATATAGCCCTTGGTTCACTCCAGACCTGACTGCCCTCGACCAGCACAAAAACATCCTGTGGCGAACTGCAATAGCATCGAAGAGCCCCCGCGATATGCAACTGTTCAGGGAAGTCAGGAACCAATACACGCAGTCAGTCAGGAAAGCAAAGGCCAGCTTTTTCAAGCAGAAATTTGCATCCTGTAGCTCTAACTCCAAAAAGTTCTGGGATACTGTAAAGTCCATGGAAAACAAGAGCACCTCCTCCCAGCTGCCCACTGCACTGAGGCTAGATAACACGGTCACCACTGATAAGTCCGTGATAATCGAAAACTTCAACAAACATTTCTCAATGGCTGGCCATGCCTTCCACCTGGCGACTCCAACCTTGGTCAACAGCCCCGCCCCCCCCGCTGCTACTCGCCCAAGCCTCCCCAGCTTCTCCTTTAACCATATCCAGATAGCAGATGTTCTGAAAGAGCTGGAAAACCTGGACCCATACAAATCAGCTGGGCTTGACAATCTGGACCCCCTATTTCTGAAACTGTCCGCCGCCATTGTCGCACCCCCTATTACCAGCCTGTTCAACCTCTCCTTCGTATCATCTGAGATCCCCAAGGATTGGAAAGCTGCCGCTGTCATCCCCCTCTTCAAAGGGGGAGACACCCTGGACCCAAACTGTTACAGACCTATATCCATCCTGCCCTGCCTAGCTAAGGTCTTCGAAAGCCAAGTCAACAAACAGATCACTGACCATCTCGAATCCCACCGTACCTTCTCCGCTGTGCAATCCGGTTTCCGAGCCGGTCACGGGTGCACCTCAGCCACGCTCAAGGTACTAAACGATATCATAACCGCCATCGATAAAAGACATTACTGTGCAGCCGTCTTCATCGACCTGGCCAAGGCTTTCGACTCTGTCAATCACCATATTCTTATCGGCAGACTCAATAGCCTCGGTTTTTCTAATGACTGCCTTGCCTGGTTCACCAACTACTTTGCAGACAGAGTTCAGTGTGTCAAATCGGAGGGCATGTTGTCCGGTCCTCTGGCAGTCTCTATGGGGGTACCACAGGGTTCAATTCTCGGGCCGACTCTTTTCTCTGTATACATCAATGATGTTGCTCTTGCTGCGGGTGATTCCCTGATCCACCTCTACGCAGACGACACCATTCTGTATACTTCCGGCCCTTCCCTGGACACTGTGCTATCTAACCTCCAAACGAGCTTCAATGCCATAACACTCCTTCCGTGGCCTCCAACTGCTCTTAAACGCTAGTGAAACCAAATGCATGCTTTTCAACCGTTCGCTGCCTGCACCCACACGCCCGACTAGCATCACCACCCTGGACGGTTCCGACCTAGAATATGTGGACATCTATAAGTACCTAGGTGTCTGGCTAGACTGCAAACTCTCCTTCCAGACTCATATCAAACATCTCCAATCCAAAATCAAATCTAGAGTCGGCTTTCTATTCCGGAACAAAGCCTCCTTCACTCACGCCGCCAAACTTACCCTAGTAAAACTGACTATCCTACCGATCCTCGACTTCGGCGATGTCATCTACAAAATAGCTTCCAATACTCTACTCAGCAAACTGGATGCAGTTTATCACAGTGCCATCCGTTTTGTTACTAAAGCACCTTATACGACCCACCACTGCGACCTGTCCTAGTCGGCTGGCCCTCGCTACATGTTCGTCGTCAGACCCACTGTTGTCTGTTCACACTGCTATGCTTTATCTTGGCCAGGTCGCAGTTGCAAATGAGAACTTGTTCTCAACTAGCCTACCTGGTTAAATAAAGGTGAAAAAAAATAAAAAAATAAAAAAATAAACAAGGAGATTACAGACATATTGACCCCAGCCTCCCTCCACAATGAGATTACAGACATGACCCCAGCGCCCCTCCACAATGAGATTACAGACATGATAAAAACAAGAGGCCAAACGTGGTCCTATACCTCCCTATACTTTACTACTTTTGACCAGAGCCTATGGGAACCATGAGTTGTGTTCTGAAAGATTTAAAAGCTATTTGGTCACTTCAGTTGTCAACACATTAACCCCAAAAGGCTTCAGAATGGAAGTGTCACAAATGGCACCCTATTCCCTATGTAGTGCACTACTTTTGACCAGAACCCAATGGCACCTTTTTCCCTATGTAGTGCACTACTTTTGGCCAGAACCCAAAGGCACCCTATTCCCTATGTAGTGGGCACTCAATTACTTTAGAGACTTCAATTAGGCATTTTTATTTCTCCTTTTAACAAAAGTCTATTCCACGTTGTATTTTCTCTATTAGCTCAGTCATGCATAACGTTCTTAACACACACACACACATAAGTGCACACACACACACACACACACACACTTTGACAACTCCTACTTTAATTAACATCTACAACAGATAGAGCTTTAATTAACATCTACAACAGGTAGGGCTTTAATTAACATCTACAACAGATAGAGCTTTAATTAACATCTACAACAGGTAGGGCTTTAATTAACATCTACAACAGGTAGGGCTTTAATTAACATCTACAACAGGTAGGGCTTTAATTAACATCTACAACAGGTAGGGCTTTAATTAACATCTACAACAGGTAGAGCTTTAATTAACATCTACAACAGGTAGTGCTTTAATTAACATCTACAACAGGTAGGGCTTTAATTAACATCTACAACAGGTAGGGCTTTAATTAACATCTACAACAGGTAGAGCTTTAATTAACATCTACAACAGGTAGTGCTTTAATTAACCATCTACAACAGGTAGGGCTTTAATTAACATCTACAACAGGTAGGGCTTTAATTAACATCTACAACAGGTAGAGCTTTAATTAACATCTACAACAGGTAGGGCTTTAATTAACATCTACAACAGGTAGGGCTTTAATTAACATCTACAACAGGTAGGGCTTTAATTAACATCTACAACAGGTAGGGCTTTAATTAACATCTACAACAGGTAGAGCTTTAATTAACATCTACAACAGGTAGGGCTTTAATTAACATCTACAACAGGTAGGGCTTTAATTAACATCTACAACAGGTAGAGCTTTAATTAACATCTACAACAGGTAGGGCTTTAATTAACATCTACAACAGGTAGGGCTTTAATTAACATCTACAACAGGTAGGGCTTTAATTAACATCTACAACAGGTAGGGCTTTAATTAACATCTACAACAGACAGGGCTTTAATTAACATCTACAACAGACAGGGCTTTAATTAACATCTACAACAGATAGGGCTTTTGGAGAGAATGTCAATTATTGGGAATTAATTGGTGAATGTAATTGTTTTGAAAGCAACAAACATAGGAAAAACACAGGCAGACTCACACACACCCCAGCACTGACTTAACTAACCGAAGGCCCCTCAGTATTGGATTCATTATGTCTTTCATGCCCAAAGAATATGTTCCCTATCAGGACTATAGATATGATCTTAACTGAAATGACCACACACACACACACACACACACACACACACACACACACACACACACACACACACACACACACACACACACACACACACACACACACACACACACACACACACACACACACACACACACACACACACACACACACACACACACACACACACACTAGCATTACTAGATGCCAAGATCTGATACATTGGGTCTTTCTGTCCAACAAAAATCATTTTTTGGTTTGGATTAGCCCAACTACAATCTAATCGTACGCACGTGTGTTTGTGTGTGTTCCAAGGATTGCTCTGCGGGCTTCGAAGCTCGGCGGTGGCTTCCATTTTGTTAGTTTTAGTCATGCCTCATCAAAGCTGCCTCACAGCAGGAGCAGAATGAGAGGAATGAGGGATTTAAAGAAAGAGAGAAGAGAGAGATTGATGAGATCTGGTGGAAGGACGATGGAACAGAGACTAACAAAGACAAAAACTAGCTAGCTGTGAAGCTGTCTATGTATCACTGTGTGTGTGTGTGTGATTAGCATGATGGGTTATGAACATAATGTTTTGGTTTCTCCACATGGTTCAGCATCCTAAGATAGGAATAACTGATTGTTTTAATTGTATAGGAATAACTGATTGTTTTAATTAGATAGGAATAACTGATTGTTTTAATTGGATAGGAATAACTGATTGTTTTAATTGGATAGGAATAACTGATTGTTTTAATTAGATAGGAATAACTGATTGTTTTAATTGGATAGGAATAACTGATTGTTTTAATTGTATAGGAATAACTGATTGTTTTAATTAGATTAGAATAACTGATTGTTTTAATTGGATAGGAATAACTGATTGTTTTAATTGGATAGGAATAACTGATTGTTTTAATTGGATAGGAATAACTGATTGTTTTAATTAGATAGGAATAACTGATTGTTTTAATTAGATAGGAATAACTGATTGTTTTAATTAGATAGGAATAACTGATTGTTTTAATTAGATTAGAATAACTGATTGTTTTAATTAGATTAGAATAACTAATTGTTTTAATTAGATATGAATAACTGATTGTTTTAATTAGATTGGAAACCATGGTAACACTAACTGAAATCAAATTGTATTTGTCACATGCGCCGAATACAACAGGTATTCAGGTACAACAGGTATTCAGGTACAACAGGTACAACAGGTATTCAGGTACAACAGGTATTCAGGTACAACAGGTATTCAGGTAAAACAGGTATTCAGGTAAAACAGGTATTCAGGTAAAACAGGTATTCAGGTACAATAGGTATTCAGGTACAACAGGTATTCAGGTACAACAGGTACAACAGGTATTCAGGTACAACAGGTACTCAGGTACAACAGGTATTCAGGTACAACAGGTATTCAGGTACAACAGGTACTCAGGTACAACAGGTACTCAGGTACAACAGGTACTCAGGTACAACAGGTATTCAGGTACAACAGGTACTCAGGTACAACAGGTATTCAGGTACAACAAGTATTCAGGTACAACAGGTATTCAGGTACAACAGGTATTCAGGTACAACAGGTACTCAGATACAACAGGTACCTTACAGTGAAATGCGTACTTGCAAGCCCTTAACTCTATTTATTGAACTGCATTGTTGTTTAAGTAAATATTTACTAAATAAACTAAAGTGATTATTATTATTTTTTATCAAAAAGTAACACAAGAAAATTGCATAACAACAACGAGGCTGCTGGGCGTACCGGTGACCTAGTCAATGTGGGGGGGTACGGGGGGGGTTGGGGGGGGGTAAAAGCTGTTAAGAAGCCTCTTGGACCTAGACTTGGCGCTCCGGTACTGCGTGTCGTGCGGTAGCAGAGAGAACAGTCTATGACTTAGGTGACTGGAGTCTTTGACAATTTTTGGGCCTTCCTCTGACACCGCCTAGTATAGAGGTTCTGGATGTCAGGAAGCTTGGCCCCAGGGATGTACTGGGCCGTACGCACTACCCCCGGGAGTGCCTTCCAGTCAGATGCTGAGCAGTTGCCATACCAGGCGGTGATGCAACCGGTCAGGATGCTCTCGAGGGTGCAGCTGTAGAACTTGGCATTGGATCTGGTGACACATGTCAAATCTTGATGGGGAAAAGGTGTTGTCGTGCCCTCATCTCGACTGTCTTGGTGTGTTTGGACCATTCTAGTTTGTTGGTGATGTGGACAACGAGGAACTTGAAACTCTCGACCCGCTCCACTACAGCCCCGTCGATGTTAATGGGGGGGTGGGCTGTTCCACCCTACTTTTCCTATAGTCCACGATCAGTGTACACTTTACTCCGTTTACAGGAGGATTCATGTACAGTACAATGCTTCCTCAAACTGTCAATCATATCACAATTCTAAGAGGATAATGCAATACTGTAAAGCCTCATAAGAGGCGGGCCTTGTGTCATCACATGCTGGCGGACGGCTCTTATTCTATGATAACAGGCTGTTGTGTGTCACTTGTGTAGGTGTTAAAACTGTGTCCCAAATGGTACCCTATTCCCTACACAGTGCACTACTTTTGACCTGAGTCCTATGGGGCCCTGGTCAAAAGTAGTGAGTAGGGTGCCACAGCTAGAGCTTGACACACGGCCGAGGTGTCTGGTGATGTAATTTAGTTGGCCCCTCCCCCTATGGTTGGATTGTTATTAGATAATGGCGACAGTTGCCTGGCAACCTCCGCTGGTACCTTGATGCCTTATCTGCATCCCCTTGTTGTGGTGTGTTGTTAGGAGAGTGGCTTGCAGCTGAGATGGAGAAAGGGTGAATGAAAGCCTCTTAAATAGTCAACCTTTCAGGTGCTGGCTGGGCCTCTCGAATGTTGTGTACTGCAGCTCTCTCTCTCTCTCTCTCTCTCGCTCTCTCTCTCTCTCGCTCTCTCGCTCTCTCTCTCTCTCGCTCTCTCGCTCTCGCTCTCTCTCTCGCTCTCTCTCTCGCTCTCTCTCTCGCTCTCTCTCTCGCTCTCTCTCTCGCTCTCTCTCTCTCGCTCTCTCTCTCTCGCTCTCTCTCTCTCGCTCTCTCTCTCTCGCTCTCTCTCTCGCTCTCTCTCTCGCTCTCTCTCTCGCTCTCTCTCTCGCTCTCTCTCTCTCTCTCTCTCGCTCTCTCTCGCTCTCTCTCGCTCTCTCTCGCTCTCTCTCTCGCTCTCTCGCGCTCTCTCGCGCGCTCTCTCGCGCGCTCTCTCTCGCTCTCTCTCGCTCTCTCTCGCTCTCAGGGAGAGGTACAAGCAGGTAGAGAGAGAGTGAGTCACAGGAGGAGAGGTACAAGCAGGTAGAGAGAGAGTGAGTCAAAGAGGCAGGACTCCGTTTACACTTCCGCCTCTAGGCAGAATCTGGAAATGAGTTATCTCCCTCCCTCCCTCCCCTCCTCCCTCCATCCGTCCATGCTCTACTTTACTGTCAAGGTGCTGTCCTAGATTCCCTCTTCCCTTCTTTCCTAGGTCTACAACAGACGGGTTTACGTAGAAAATCCATGGTATATAGTGCTTATATAGTGCTTCATTCCATCTCTATGCAGTTACAGTCAATCAAATGGATGTTGTTTAGTTGAATACCAGCTGGGACCATGTCAGTGTGTTAAACCACCTGAGAAAACCATGTCCTACTTCTCTGTCTCAATCTCCCTCTCATTTCTCTCCTTAATGTATTTCTCTCTGTCTCCGTCTATCTGTATTTCTCCCTCGCTCTGTCTATCTGTATTTCACCCTCTCTCTTTCTATCTGTATTTCTCCCTCTCTCTGTCTATCTGTATTTCTCCCTCTCTCTGTCTATCTGTATGTCTCTCTGTCTCTGTCTATATATCCGTCTATATCTCTATATATCTGTCTATATATCCGTCTATATACACTGCTCAAAAGAATAAAGGGAACACTTAAACAACACAATGTAACTCCAAGTCAATCACACTTCTGTGAAATCAAACTGTCCACGTAGGAAGCAACACTGATTGACAATCAATTTCACATGCTGTTGTGCAAATGGAATAGACAACAGATGGAAATTATAGGCAATTAGCAAGACACCCCCAATAAAGGAGTGGTTCTGCAGGTGGTGACCACAGACCACTTCTCAGTTCCTATGCTTCCTGGCTGATGTTTTGGTCACTTTTGAATGCTGGCGGTGCTTTCACTCTAGTGGTAGCATGAGACGGAGTCTACAACCCACACAAGTGGCTCAGGTAGTGCAGCTCATCCAGGATGGCACATCAATGCGAGCTGTGGCAAGAAGGTTTGCTGTGTCTGTCAGCGTAGTGTCCAGAGCATGGAGGCGCTACCAGGAGACAGGCCAGTACATCAGGAGACGTGGAGGAGGCCGTAGGAGGGCAACAACCCAGCAGCAGGACCGCTACCTCCTCCTTTGTGCAAGGAGGAGCACTGCCAGAGCCCTGCAAAATGACCTCCAGCAGGCCACAATTGTGCATGTGTCTGCTCAAACGGTCAGAAACAGACTCCATGAAGGTGGTATTAGGGCCCGACGTCCACAGGTGGGGGTTGTGCTTACAGCCCAACACCGTGCAGGACATTTGGTATTTGCCAGAGAACACCAAGATTGGCAAATTTGCTACTGGTGCCCTGTGCTCTTCACAGACGAAAGCAGATTCACACTGAGCACACGTGACAGACGTGACAGTCTGGAGACGCCCTGGAGAACGTTCTGCTGCCTGCAACATCCTCCAGCATGACCGGTGTGTCAGTCATGGTGTGGGGTGGCATTTCTTTGGGGGGCCGCACAGCCCTCCATGTGCTCGCCAGAGGTAGCCTGACTGCCATTAGGTACCGAGATGAGTTCCTCAGGCCCCTTGTGAGACCATATGCTGGTGTGGTTGGCCCTGGGTTCCTCCTAATGCAAGACAATGCTAGACCTCATGTGGCTGGAGTGTGTCAGCAGTTCCTGCAAGAGGAAGGCATTGATGCTATGGACTGGCCCGCCCGTTCCCCAGACCTGAATCCAATTGAGCACATCTGGGACATCATTTCTCGCTCCATCCACCAACGCCACGTTGCACCACAGACTGTCCAGGAGTTGGCGGATGCTTTAGTCCAGGTATGGGAGGAGATCCCTCAGTAGACCATCCGCCACCTCATCAGGAGCATGCCCAGGCATTGTAGGGAGGTCCTACAGGCACGTGGAGGCCACACACACACTACTGAGCCTCATTTTGACTTGTTTTAAGGACATTATATCAAAGTTGGATCAGCCTGTAGTGTGGTTTTCCACTTTAATTTTGAGTGTCCAGACTCCAAATCCAGACCTCCATGGGTTGATAAATTTGATTTCCATTGATAATTTTTGTGTGATTTTGTTGTCAGCACATTCAACTATGTAAAGAAAAAAGTATTTAATAAGAATATTTCATTCATTCAGATCTAGGATGTGTTATTTTAGTGTTCCCTTTATTTTTTTGAGCAGTGTATCTGTCTATATATCCGTCTCTATATATCCGTCTCCGTCTATATATCCGTCTATATCTATATATCCGTCTATATCTCTATATTTCCGTCTATATATCTATATATCCGTCTATATCTCTATATATCCGTCTATATCTCTATATATCCGTCTATATCTCTATATATCCGTCTATATCTCTATATATCCGTCTCCGTCTATATATCCGTCTATATCTCTATATATCCGTCTATATCTCTATATATGCGTCTATATCTCTATATATGCGTCTATATCTCTATATATGCGTCTATATCTCTATATATCCGTCTATATCTCTATATATCCGTCTATATATCCGTCTATATCTCTATATATCCGTCTATATCATCTATATATCCGCCTATATATCGGTCTATATCTCTATATATCCGTCTATATCTCTATATATCCGTCTATATATCCGTCTATATCTCTATATATCCGTCTATATCTCTATATATCCGTCTATATATCCGTCTATATCTCTATATATCCGTCTATATCTCTATATATCCGTCTATATCATCTATATATCCGCCTATATATCCGTCTATATCTCTATATATCCGTCTATATCTCTATATATCCGTCTCCGTCTATATATCCGTCTATATCTCTATATATCCGTCTATATCTCTATATATCCGTCTATATCTCTATATATCCGTCTAAATCTCTATATATCCGTCTATATCTCTATATATCCGTCTATATCTCTATATATCCGTCTATATCTCTATATATCCGTCTATATCATCTATATATCCGCCTATATATCCGTCTATATCATCTATATATTGTCTATATATCCGTCTATATCTCTATATATCCGTCTATATCTCTATATATCCGTCTATATCATCTATATATCCGCCTATATATCCGTCTATATCATCTATATATCGTCTATATATCCGTCTCCGTCTATATATCCGTCTATATCTCTATATATCCGTCTATATATCCGTCTATATCTCTATATATCCGTCTATATCTCTATGTATCCGTCTATATCTCTATATATCCGTCTATATATCCGTCTATATCTCTATATATCCGTCTATATCTCTATATATCCGTCTATATATCCGTCTATATCTCTATATATCCGTCTATATCTCTATATATCCGTCTATATCATCTATATATCCGCCTATATATCCGTCTATATCTCTATATATCCGTCTATATCTCTATATATCCGTCTCCGTCTATATATCCGTCTATATCTCTATATATCCGTCTATATCTCTATATATCCGTCTATATCTCTATATATCCGTCTAAATCTCTATATATCCGTCTATATCTCTATATATCCGTCTATATCTCTATATATCCGTCTATATCATCTATATATCCGCCTATATATCCGTCTATATCATCTATATATTGTCTATATATCCGTCTATATCTCTATATATCCGTCTATATCATCTATATATCCGCCTATATATCCGTCTATATCATCTATATATTGTCTATATATCCGTCTATATCTCTATATATCCGTCTATATCATCTATATATCCGCCTATATATCCGTCTATATCATCTATATATCGTCTATATATCCGTCTATATCTCTATATATCCGCCTATATATCCGTCTATATCATCTATATATCTTCTATATATCCGTCTATATCTCTATATATCCGTCTATATCTCTATATATCCGTCTATATCGTCTATATATCCGTCTATATCTCTATATATCCGTCTATATCTCTATATATCCGTCTATATCTCTATATATCCGTCTATATATCCGTCTATATCTCTATATATCCGTCTATATCTCTATATATCCGTCTATATATCCGTCTATATCTCTATATATCCGTCTATATCTCTATATATCCGTCTATATCATCTATATATCCGCCTATATATCCGTCTATATCTCTATATATCCGTCTATATCTCTATATATCCGTCTCCGTCTATATATCCGTCTATATCTCTATATATCCGTCTATATCTCTATATATCCGTCTATATCTCTATATATCCGTCTAAATCTCTATATATCCGTCTATATCTCTATATATCCGTCTATATCTCTATATATCCGTCTATATCATCTATATATCCGCCTATATATCCGTCTATATCATCTATATATTGTCTATATATCCGTCTATATCTCTATATATCCGTCTATATCTCTATATATCCGTCTATATCATCTATATATCCGCCTATATATCCGTCTATATCATCTATATATCGTCTATATATCCGTCTATATCTCTATATATCCGCCTATATATCCGTCTATATCATCTATATATCTTCTATATATCCGTCTATATCTCTATATATCCGTCTATATCTCTATATATCCGCCTATATATCCGTCTATATCATCTATATATCCGTCTATATCGCTATATATCCGTCTATATCGTCTATATATCCGTCTATATCTCTATATATCCGTCTATATCTCTATATATCCGTCTATATCGTCTATATATCCGTCTATATCTCTATATATCCGTCTATATCTCTATATATCCGTCTATCTCTATATATCCGTCTATATCTCTATATATCCGTCTATCTCTATATATCCGTCTATATCTCTATATATCCGTCTATATCTCTATATATCCGTCTATCTCTATATATCCGTCTATCTCTATATATCCGTCTATATCTCTATATATCCGTCTATATCTCTATATATCCGTCTATGTCTCTATATATCCGTCTATCTCTATATATCCGTCTATATCTCTATATATCTGTCTATATCTCTATATATCCGTCTATATCTCTATATATCCGTCTATATCTCTATATATCCGTCTATATATCCGTCTATATCTCTATATATCCGTCTATATCATCTATATATCCGTCTATATCTCTATATATCCGCCTATATCTCTATATATCCGTCTATATATCCGTCTATATCTCTATATATCCGTCTATATATCATCTATATATCCGTCTATATCTCTATATATCCGTCTATATATCATCTATATATCCGTCTATGTCTCTATATATCCGTCTATATCTCTATATATCCGTCTATATATCCGTCTATATCTCTATATATCCGTCTATATCTCTATATATCCGTCTATATCTCTATATATCCGTCTCCGCCTATATATCCGTCTATATCTCTATATATCCGTCTATATCTCTATATATCCGTCTATATCGCTATATATCCGTCTATATCTCTATATATCCGTCTATATCTCTATATATCCGTCTATATCGTCTATATATCCGTCTATATCTCTATATATCCGTCTATCTCTATATATCCGTCTATATCTCTATATATCCGTCTATCTCTATATATCCGTCTATATCTCTATATATCCGTCAATATCTCTATATATCCGTCTATATATTGTCTATATATCCGTCTATCTCTATATATCCGTCTATATCTCTATATATCCGTCTATCTCTATATATCCGTCTATATCTCTATATATCCGTCTATATCTCTATATATCCGTCTATCTCTATATATCCATCTATATATCCGTCTATATCTCTATATATCCGTCTATATCTCTATATATCCGTCTATCTCTATATATCCGTCTATATCTCTATATATCTGTCTATCTCTATATATCCGTCTATATCTCTATATATCTGTCTATATCTCTATATATCCGTCTATATCTCTATATATCCTTCTATATCTCTATATATCCGTCTATATATCGTCTATATCTCTATATATCCGTCTATATCATCTATATATCCGTCTATATCTCTATATATCCGCCTATATATCCGTCTATATCTCTATATATCCGTCTATATATCATCTATATATCCGTCTATATCTCTATATATCCGTCTATATCTCTATATATCCGTCTATATCCGTCTATATCTCTATATATCCGTCTATATCTCTATATATCCGTCTATATCGCTATATATCCGTCTATATCGCTATATATCCGTCTATATCTCTATATATCCGTCTATATCTCTATATATCCGTCTATATCTCTATATATCCGTCTATATCTCTATATATCCGTCTATATCGCTATATATCCGTCTATATCTCTATATATCCGTCTATATCATCTATATATCCGTCTATATCTCTATATATCCGTCTATATCTCTATATATCCGTCTATATCTCTATATATCCGTCTATATCATCTATATATACGTCTATATCTCTATATATCCGTCTATATCTCTATATATCCGTCTATATCTCTATATATCCGTCTATATCTCTATATATCCGTCTATATCTCTATATATCCGTCTATATCATCTATATACGTCTATATCTCTATATCTCTATATATCCGTCTATATATCCGTCTATATCTCTATATATCCGTCTATATCTCTATATATCTCTATATATCCGTCTATATCATCTATATATCCGTCTATATCTCTATATATCTCTATATATCCGTCTATATCTCTATATATCCGTCTATATCTCTATATATCCGTCTATATCTCTATATATCCGTCTATATCATCTATATATCCGTCTATATCTCTATATATCTCTATATATCCGTCTATATATCCGTCTATATCTCTATATATCCGTCTATATATCCGTCTATATCTCTATATACCCGTCTATCTCTATATATCCGTCTATATCTCTATATATCCGTCTATATCTCTATATATCCGTCTATATCATCTATATATCCGCCTATATATCTATATATCCGTCTATATATCCGTCTATATCTCTATATATCCGTCTATATCATCTATATATCTGCCTATATATCTATATATCCGTCTATATCTCTATATATCCGTCAATATATCCGTCTATCTCTATATATCCGTCTATATATCTATATATCCGTCTATATCGTCTATATATCCGTCTATATCTCTATATATCCGTCTATCTCTATATATCCGTCTATATCTCTATATATCCGTCTATCTCTATATATCCGTCTATATCTCTATATATCCGTCAATATCTCTATATATCCGTCTATATATCGTCTATATATCCGTCTATCTCTATATATCCGTCTATATCTCTATATATCCGTCTATCTCTATATATCCGTCTATATCTCTATATATCCGTCTATATCTCTATATATCCGTCTATCTCTATATATCCATCTATATATCTGTCTATATCTCTATATATCCGTCTATATCTCTATATATCCGTCTATCTCTATATATCCGTCTATATCTCTATATATCTGTCTATCTCTATATATCCGTCTATATCTCTATATATCTGTCTATATCTCTATATATCCGTCTATATCTCTATATATCCTTCTATATCTCTATATATCCGTCTATATATCGTCTATATCTCTATATATCCGTCTATATCATCTATATATCCGTCTATATCTCTATATATCCGCCTATATATCCGTCTATATCTCTATATATCCGTCTATATATCATCTATATATCCGTCTATATCTCTATATATCCGTCTATATCTCTATATATCCGTCTATATCCGTCTATATCTCTATATATCCGTCTATATCTCTATATATCCGTCTATATCGCTATATATCCGTCTATATCTCTATATATCCGTCTATATCTCTATATATCCGTCTATATCTCTATATATCCGTCTATATCTCTATATATCCGTCTATATCGCTATATATCCGTCTATATCTCTATATATCCGTCTATATCATCTATATATCCGTCTATATCTCTATATATCCGTCTATATATCCGTCTATATCTCTATATATCCGTCTATATCTCTATATATCCGTCTATATCTCTATATATCCGTCTATATCATCTATATATACGTCTATATCATCTATATATCCGTCTATATCTCTATATATCCGTCTATATCTCTATATATCCGTCTATATCTCTATATATCCGTCTATATCTCTATATATCCGTCTATATCTCTATATATCCGTCTATATCATCTATATACGTCTATATCTCTATATCTCTATATATCCGTCTATATATCCGTCTATATCTCTATATATCCGTCTATATCTCTATATATCTCTATATATCCGTCTATATCATCTATATATCCGTCTATATCTCTATATATCTCTATATATCCGTCTATATCTCTATATATCCGTCTATATCTCTATATATCCGTCTATATCTCTATATATCCGTCTATATCATCTATATATCCGTCTATATCTCTATATATCTCTATATATCCGTCTATATATCCGTCTATATCTCTATATATCCGTCTATATATCCGTCTATATCTCTATATACCCGTCTATCTCTATATATCCGTCTATATCTCTATATATCCGTCTATATCTCTATATATCCGTCTATATCATCTATATATCCGCCTATATATCTATATATCCGTCTATATATCCGTCTATATCTCTATATATCCGTCTATATCATCTATATATCTGCCTATATATCTATATATCCGTCTATATCTCTATATATCCGTCAATATATCCGTCTATCTCTATATATCCGTCTATATATCTATATATCCGCCTATATATCTATATATCCGTCTATATATCTATATATCCGTCTATATATCTATATATCCGCCTATATATCTATATATCCGTCTATATATCTATATATCCGCCTATATATCTATATATCCGTCTATATCTCTATATATCCGCCTATATATCCGCCTATATATCTATATATCCGTCTATATCATCTATATATCCGTCTATATCTCTATATATCCGTCTATATCATCTATATATCCGCCTATATATCTATATATCCGTCTATATCTCTATATATCCGTCTATATATCATCTATATATCCGCCTATATATCTATATATCCGTCTATGTCTATATATCGTCTATATATCGTATATATATCTCTATATATCCGTCTATATCGTCTATATATCCGTCTATATCTCTATATATCCGTCTATCTCTATATATCCGTCTATATCTCTATATATCCGTCTATCTCTATATATCCGTCTATCTCTATATATCCGTCTATATCTCTATATATCCGTCTATATCTCTATATATCCGTCTATCTCTATATATCCGTCTCAATCTCTATATATCCGTCTATCTCTATATATCCGTCTATATCTCTATATATCCGTCTATATCTCTATATATCCGTCTATATCTCTATATATCCGTCTATATATCCGTCTATATCTCTATATATCCGTCTATCTCTATATATCCGTCTATATCTCTATATATCCGTCTATATCTCTATATATCCGTCTATATCATCTATATATCTGCCTATATATCTATGTATCCGTCTATATCTCTATATATCCGCCTATATATCCGCCTATATATCTATATATCCGTCTATATCTCTATATATCCGTCAATATATCCGTCTATATCTCTATATATCCGTCTATATATCTATATATCCGCCTATATATCTATATATCCGCCTATATATCTATATATCCGTCTATATATCCGTCTATATCTCTATATATCCGTCTATATCATCTATATATCCGTCTATATCTCTATATATCCGTCTATATCATCTATATATCCGCCTATATATCTATATATCCGTCTATATCTCTATATATCCGCCTATATATCCGCCTATATATCTATATATCCGTCTATATCATCTATATATCCGTCTATATCTCTATATATCCGTCTATATCATCTATATATCCGCCTATATATCTATATATCCGTCTATATCTCTATATATCCATCTATATCATCTATATATCCGCCTATATATCTATATATCCGTCTATGTCTATATATCGTCTATATATCGTATATATATCTCTATATATCCGTCTATATCGTCTATATATCCGTCTATATCTCTATATATCCGTCTATCTCTATATATCCGTCTATATCTCTATATATCCGTCTATCTCTATATATCCGTCTATATCTCTATATATCCGTCTATATCTCTATATATCCGTCTATCTCTATATATCCGTCTATATCTCTATATATCCGTCTATCTCTATACATCCGTCTATATCTCTATATCCGTCTATATCTCTATATATCCGTCTATATCTCTATAAATCCGTCTATATCTCTATATATCCGTCTATATATCCGTCTATATCTCTATATATCCGTCTATATCTCTATATATCCGTCTATATCTCTATATATCCGTCTATATCTCTATATATCCGTCTATATCTCTATATATCCGTCTATATCTCAATATATCCGTCTATATCTCTATATATCCGTCTATATCTCTATATATCCGTCTATATCATCTATATATCCGTCTATATCTCTATATATCCGTCTATATCTCTATATATCCGTCTATATATCCGTCTATGCCTCTATATATCCGTCTAAATCTCTATATATCCGTCTATATCTCTATATATCCGTCTATATCTCTATATATCCTTCTATATCTCTTTATATCCGTCTATATCTCTATATATCCGTCTATATCTCTATATATCCGTCTATATCTCTATATATCCGTCTATATCTCTATATATCCGTCTATATCTCTATATATCCGTCTATATATCTGTCTATATCTCTATATATCCGTCTATATCTCTATATATCCGTCTATATATCCGTCTATATCTCTATATATCCGTCTATATCTCTATATATCCGTCTATATATCCGTCTATATCTCTATATATCCGTCTATATCTCTATATATCCGTCTATATCATCTATATATCCGCCTATATATCCGTCTATATCTCTATATATCCGTCTATATCTCTATATATCCGTCTCCGTCTATATATCCGTCTATATCTCTATATATCCGTCTATATATCCGTCTATATCTCTATATATCCGTCTATATCTCTATATATCCGTCTATATCTCTATATATCCGTCTATATATCCGTCTATATCTCTATATATCCGTCTATATCTCTATATATCCGTCTATATATCCGTCTATATCTCTATATATCCGTCTATATCTCTATATATCCGTCTATATCATCTATATATCCGCTCCTATATATCCGTCTATATCTCTATATATCCGTCTATATCTCTATATATCCGTCTATCCGTCTATATATCCGTCTATATCTCTATATATCCGTCTATATCTCTATATATCCGTCTATATCTCTATATATCCGTCTAAATCTCTATATATCCGTCTATATCTCTATATATCCGTCTATATCTCTATATATCCGTCTATATCATCTATATATCCGCCTATATATCCGTCTATATCATCTATATATTGTCTATATATCCGTCTATATCTCTATATATCCGTCTATATCTCTATATATCCGTCTATATCATCTATATATCCGCCTATATATCCGTCTATATCATCTATATATCGTCTATATATCCGTCTCCGTCTATATATCCGTCTATATCTCTATATATCCGTCTATATATCCGTCTATATCTCTATATATCCGTCTATATCTCTATATATCCGTCTATATCTCTATATATCCGTCTATATATCCGTCTATATCTCTATATATCCGTCTATATCTCTATATATCCGTCTATATATCCGTCTATATCTCTATATATCCGTCTATATCTCTATATATCCGTCTATATCATCTATATATCCGCCTATATATCCGTCTATATCTCTATATATCCGTCTATATCTCTATATATCCGTCTCCGTCTATATATCCGTCTATATCTCTATATATCCGTCTATATCTCTATATATCCGTCTATATCTCTATATATCCGTCTAAATCTCTATATATCCGTCTATATCTCTATATATCCGTCTATATCTCTATATATCCGTCTATATCATCTATATATCCGCCTATATATCCGTCTATATCATCTATATATTGTCTATATATCCGTCTATATCTCTATATATCCGTCTATATCTCTATATATCCGTCTATATCATCTATATATCCGCCTATATATCCGTCTATATCATCTATATATCGTCTATATATCCGTCTATATCTCTATATATCCGCCTATATATCCGTCTATATCATCTATATATCTTCTATATATCCGTCTATATCTCTATATATCCGTCTATATCTCTATATATCCGCCTATATATCCGTCTATATCATCTATATATCCGTCTATATCGCTATATATCCGTCTATATCGTCTATATATCCGTCTATATCTCTATATATCCGTCTATATCTCTATATATCCGTCTATATCGTCTATATATCCGTCTATATCTCTATATATCCGTCTATATCTCTATATATCCGTCTATCTCTATATATCCGTCTATATCTCTATATATCCGTCTATCTCTATATATCCGTCTATATCTCTATATATCCGTCTATATCTCTATATATCCGTCTATCTCTATATATCCGTCTATCTCTATATATCCGTCTATATCTCTATATATCCGTCTATATCTCTATATATCCGTCTATATCTCTATATATCCGTCTATATCTCTATATATCCGTCTATATCTCTATATATCTGTCTATATCTCTATATATCCGTCTATATCTCTATATATCCGTCTATATCTCTATATATCCGTCTATATATCCGTCTATATCTCTATATATCCGTCTATATCATCTATATATCCGTCTATATCTCTATATATCCGCCTATATCTCTATATATCCGTCTATATATCCGTCTATATATCTCTATATATCCGTCTATATATCATCTATATATCCGTCTATATCTCTATATATCCGTCTATATATCATCTATATATCCGTCTATATCTCTATATATCCGTCTATATCTCTATATATCCGTCTATATATCCGTCTATATCTCTATATATCCGTCTATATCTCTATATATCCGTCTATATCTCTATATATCCGTCTCCGCCTATATATCCGTCTATATCTCTATATATCCGTCTATATCTCTATATATCCGTCTATATCGCTATATATCCGTCTATATCTCTATATATCCGTCTATATCTCTATATATCCGTCTATATTGTCTATATATCCGTCTATATCTCTATATATCCGTCTATCTCTATATATCCGTCTATATCTCTATATATCCGTCTATCTCTATATATCCGTCTATATCTCTATATATCCGTCAATATCTCTATATATCCGTCTATATATCGTCTATATATCCGTCTATCTCTATATATCCGTCTATATCTCTATATATCCGTCTATCTCTATATATCCGTCTATATCTCTATATATCCGTCTATATCTCTATATATCCGTCTATCTCTATATATCCATCTATATATCCGTCTATATCTCTATATATCCGTCTATATCTCTATATATCCGTCTATCTCTATATATCCGTCTATATCTCTATATATCTGTCTATCTCTATATATCCGTCTATATCTCTATATATCTGTCTATATCTCTATATATCCGTCTATATCTCTATATATCCTTCTATATCTCTATATATCCGTCTATATATCGTCTATATCTCTATATATCCGTCTATATCATCTATATATCCGTCTATATCTCTATATATCCGCCTATATATCCGTCTATATCTCTATATATCCGTCTATATATCATCTATATATCCGTCTATATCTCTATATATCCGTCTATATCTCTATATATCCGTCTATATCCGTCTATATCTCTATATATCCGTCTATATCTCTATATATCCGTCTATATCGCTATATATCCGTCTATATCTCTATATATCCGTCTATATCTCTATATATCCGTCTATATCTCTATATATCCGTCTATATCTCTATATATCCGTCTATATCGCTATATATCCGTCTATATCTCTATATATCCGTCTATATCATCTATATATCCGTCTATATCTCTATATATCCGTCTATATATCCGTCTATATCTCTATATATCCGTCTATATCTCTATATATCCGTCTATATCTCTATATATCCGTCTATATCATCTATATATACGTCTATATCATCTATATATCCGTCTATATCTCTATATATCCGTCTATATCTCTATATATCCGTCTATATCTCTATATATCCGTCTATATCTCTATATATCCGTCTATATCTCTATATATCCGTCTATATCATCTATATACGTCTATATCTCTATATCTCTATATATCCGTCTATATATCCGTCTATATCTCTATATATCCGTCTATATCTCTATATATCCGTCTATATCTCTATATATCCGTCTATATCATCTATATATCCGTCTATATCTCTATATATCTCTATATATCCGTCTATATATCCGTCTATATCTCTATATATCCGTCTATATATCCGTCTATATCTCTATATACCCGTCTATCTCTATATATCCGTCTATATCTCTATATATCCGTCTATATCTCTATATATCCGTCTATATCATCTATATATCCGCCTATATATCTATATATCCGTCTATATATCCGTCTATATCTCTATATATCCGTCTATATCATCTATATATCTGCCTATATATCTATATATCCGTCTATATCTCTATATATCCGTCAATATATCCGTCTATCTCTATATATCCGCCTATATATCTATATATCCGTCTATATATCTATATATCCGCCTATATATCTATATATCCGTCTATATATCTATATATCCGCCTATATATCTATATATCCGTCTATATCTCTATATATCCGCCTATATATCCGCCTATATATCTATATATCCGTCTATATCATCTATATATCCGTCTATATCTCTATATATCCGTCTATATCATCTATATATCCGCCTATATATCTATATATCCGTCTATATCTCTATATATCCGTCTATATATCATCTATATATCCGCCTATATATCTATATATCCGTCTATGTCTATATATCGTCTATATATCGTATATATATCTCTATATATCCGTCTATATCGTCTATATATCCGTCTATATCTCTATATATCCGTCTATCTCTATATATCCGTCTATATCTCTATATATCCGTCTATCTCTATATATCCGTCTATCTCTATATATCCGTCTATATCTCTATATATCCGTCTATATCTCTATATATCCGTCTATCTCTATATATCCGTCTATATCTCTATATATCCGTCTATATCTCTATATATCCGTCTATATCTCTATATATCCGTCTATATCTCTATATATCCGTCTATATCTCTATATATCCGTCTATATATCCGTCTATATCTCTATATATCCGTCTATCTCTATATATCCGTCTATATCTCTATATATCCGTCTATATCATCTATATATCTGCCTATATATCTATGTATCCGTCTATATCTCTATATATCCGCCTATATATCCGCCTATATATCTATATATCCGTCTTTATCTCTATATATCCGTCAATATATCCGTCTATATCTCTATATATCCGTCTATATATCTATATATCCGCCTATATATCTATATATCCGCCTATATATCTATATATCCGTCTATATATCCGTCTATATCTCTATATATCCGTCTATATCATCTATATATCCGTCTATATCTCTATATATCCGTCTATATCATCTATATATCCGCCTATATATCTATATATCCGTCTATATCTCTATATATCCGCCTATATATCCGCCTATATATCTATATATCCGTCTATATCATCTATATATCCGTCTATATCTCTATATATCCGTCTATATCATCTATATATCCGCCTATATATCTATATATCCGTCTATATCTCTATATATCCATCTATATCATCTATATATCCGCCTATATATCTATATATCCGTCTATGTCTATATATCGTCTATATATCGTATATATATCTCTATATATCCGTCTATATCGTCTATATATCCGTCTATATCTCTATATATCCGTCTATCTCTATATATCCGTCTATATCTCTATATATCCGTCTATCTCTATATATCCGTCTATATCTCTATATATCCGTCTATATCTCTATATATCCGTCTATCTCTATATATCCGTCTATATCTCTATATATCCGTCTATCTCTATACATCCGTCTATATCTCTATATCCGTCTATATCTCTATATATCCGTCTATATCTCTATAAATCCGTCTATATCTCTATATATCCGTCTATATATCCGTCTATATCTCTATATATCCGTCTATATCTCTATATATCCGTCTATATCTCTATATATCCGTCTATATCTCTATATATCCGTCTATATCTCTATATATCCGTCTATATCTCTATATATCCGTCTATATCTCTATATATCCGTCTATATCTCTATATATCCGTCTATATCATCTATATATCCGTCTATATCTCTATATATCCGTCTATATCTCTATATATCCGTCTATATATCCGTCTATGCCTCTATATATCCGTCTAAATCTCTATATATCCGTCTATATCTCTATATATCCGTCTATATCTCTATATATCCTTCTATATCTCTTTATATCCGTCTATATCTCTATATATCCGTCTATATCTCTATATATCCGTCTATATCTCTATATATCCGTCTATATCTCTATATATCGTCTATATCTCTATATATCCGTCTATATCTCTATATGTCCGTCTATCTCTATATATCCGTCTATATATCTATATATCCGTCTATATATCTATATATCCGTCTATATCTCTATATATCCGTCTATATCTCTATATATCCGTCTATATCTCTATATGTCCGTCTATCTCTAAATATCCGTCTATATATCGTCTATATATCAGTCTCCGTCTATATATCTATATATCGCTATGTATCCGTCTATATATTTATCTATATATCCGTCTATATCTCTATATATCCGTCTATATCTCTATATATCCGTCTATATCTCTATATATCGTCTATATCTCTATATATCCGTCTATATCTCTATATGTCCGTCTATCTCTATATATCCGTCTATATATCTATATATCCGTCTATATCTCTATATATCCGTCTATATCTCTATATATCCGTCTATATCTCTATATGTCCGTCTATCTCTAAATATCCGTCTATATATCGTCTATATATCAGTCTCCGTCTATATATCTATATATCGCTATGTATCCGTCTATATATTTATCTATATATCCGTCCATATATCTATATATCAACATCTATAAACGTGTTGCTTGTAGGAAGCAACCACTCTCCCATTGTTGACTAGAAATTAACTATGACTGAGATAATAACTCAAAATGGCTACTTTGAAGAATCTAAAATCTAAAATATATTTTGATTTGTTTAACACTTTCTTGGTTTCTACATGATTCCATATGTGTAATTTCATAGTTTTGATGTCTTCACTATTATTCTACAATGTAGAAAATAATAAAAAAATAAAGAAAAACCCATGAATGAGTAGGTGTGTCCCGGGTGGCGCAGTGGTCTAGGGCACTGCATCGCAGTGCTAGCTGCGCCACCAGAGTCTCTGGGTTCACGCCCAGGCTCTGTCGCAGCCGGCCGCAACCGGGAGGTCCGTGGGGCGACGCACAATTGGCATAGCGTCGTCCGGGTTAGGGAGGGTTTGGCCGGTAGGGATAGCCTTGTCTCAGTATGTAAATGTAATAAAATGTATGCACTCTACTGTAAGTCGCTCTGGATAAGAGCGTCTGCTAAATGACTAAAATGTAAAAAATGTATCCAACCTTTTGACCGGTAATGTATGAGGCAATTTAGCTATTAGGATTCCTTGTACTTTGCTCCGTTCATCTTTCCCTCGATCCTGACTAGTCTCCCAGTCCATGCCGCTTAAAAACTTCCCCACAGCACGATGCTGCCACCACCATGCTTCACCGTAGGGATGGTATTGGCCAGGTGATGAGCGGTGCTTGGTTTCCCCCAGACGTGGCGCTTGGCATTCAGGCCAAAGAGTTTAATCTGGGTTTTATCAGACCAGATAATCTTATTTCTCATGGTCGGAGAGTCCTTTAGGTGCCTTTTGGCAAACTCTAAGCGGACTGTCATGTGCATTTTACTGAGGAGTGGCTTCCGTCTGGCCACTCTACCATATAGGCCTGATTGGTGGAGTGCTGCAGAGATGGTTGTCCTTCTGGAAGGTTTTCCCATCTCCACAGAGGAGCTCTGTCAGAGTGACCATCGGGTTCTTGGTCACCTCCTTGACCAAGGTTCTTCTCCCCCGATTACTCAGTTTGTCCGAGCGGCCAGCTCTAAGAGGAGTCTTGGTGGTTCCAAACTTCTACCATTTAAGAATGATGGAGGCCACTGTATTTTTGGGGGCCTTCAATTCTTCAGAAATGTTTTGGTACCCTTCCTCAGATCTGTGTCCCTCGACACGATCCTGTCTGTGAGCTCTACAGACAATTCCTTCGTCTTCATGACTTGGTTTTTGCTCTGACATGCACTGTCAACTGTGGCACCTTATATGTAAATAAGGTATTTCTGTTTAAAAAGATGTCATTCTAAAAACCTGCTTTCGCTTTGTCATTATGGGGTTTTCTGTGTAAATTGATGAGGAACCTTTTTTATTTAATCTATTTTACAATGAGGTTGTAATTTAACAAAATGTGGATAAGTGAAGGGGTCCGAATATTTCTGTGTGTGTGTGTGTGTGTGTGTGTGTGTGTGTGTGTGTGTGTGTGTGTGTGTGTGTGTGTACTTCACACACCCGGTCATATTTGTGTTATTATTTAATCCACAGAGTGGACAAGTCATTAATAGTAGCTGTGGAATACACAGTGTGGTAACACACACACACACACACACACACACACACACACACACACACACACACACACACACACGTTACACCAACGCTAGGCGTACACATCCCCAGTTACCCCCATTATATTACACAAACACTTGTTCTCAGCCTCAACCAGGAACCCCTACAGTCATTTAGGTTCAGAGATTGTTCAAATGTAACGTTTACAGTTGTGCTGTAAAGAAAAACCTACGCTATTCAAGATCGTAGCACCCTTATTAAAATCCCTTAAAGTATGTTTTTTATTTTCCATTGTGTGAGTTTTTTAAATAGGCCTACGTATGTCAACAAATGCCTTCTCCTCCCTCCCATTACCTTGATGTAGTCATGTGCTAGTTTTATTGCTCTTTGTAAACCTCACCAGCAGCCTAATAGTATCAGTCACCTCAACTGCCTGAGTGTTGCACAGCATTAATGCAGACACAGGGTTAATGAGGACACAGGGTTATTGAAGACACAGGGTTATTGAAGACACAGGGTTATTGAAGACACAAGGATAATGAGGACACAGGGTTATTGAAGACACAGGGTTATTGAAGACACAGGGTTAATGAAGACACAGGGTTAATGAAGACACAGGGTTAATGAAGACACAGGGTTAATGAAGACACAGGGTTAATGAAGACACAGGGTTAATGGAGACACAGGGTTAATGGAGACACAGGGTTAATGGAGACACAGGGTTAATGAAGACACAGGGTTCATGAAGACACAGGGTTCATGAAGACACAGGGTTCATGAAGACACAGGGTTAATGAAGACACAGGGTTAATGGAGACACAGGGTTAATGAAGTGTTAATGAAGACACAGGGTTAATGAAGACACAGGGTTAATGAAGACACAGGGTTAATGAAGTGTTAATGGAGACACAGGGTTAATGAAGACACAGGGTTAATGAAGACACAGGGTTAATGGAGACACAGGGTTAATGAAGACACAGGGTTAATGAAGACACAGGGTTAATGGAGACACAGGGTTAATGAAGTGTTAATTGAGACACAGGGTTAATGAAGACACAGGGTTAATGAAGACACAGGGTTAATGAAGTGTTAATGGAGACACAGGGTTAATGGAGACACAGGGTTAATGAAGCCACAGGGTTAATGAAGACACAGCGTTAATGAAGACACAGGGTTAATGAAGACACAGCGTTAATGAAGACACAGCGTTAATGGAGACACAGGGTTAATAAAGACACAGCGTTAATGAAGACACAGCGTTAATGAAGACACAGGGTTAATGGAGACACAGGGTTAATGAAGACACAGGGTTAATGAAGACACAGGGTTAATGAAGTGTTAATGGAGACACAGGGTTAATGAAGCCACAGGGTTAATGAAGACACAGGGTTAATGAAGTGTTAATGAAGACACAGGGTTAATGAAGACACAGGGTTAATGAAGACACAGCGTTAATGAAGACACAGGGTTAATGAAGACACAGGGTTAATGAAGCCACAGGGTTAATGAAGCCACAGGGTTAATGAAGCCACAGGGTTAATGAAGACACAGGGTTAATGAAGACACAGGGTTAATGAAGTGTTAATGAAGACACAGGGTTAATGAAGACACAGGGTTAATGAAGACACAGGGTTAATGGAGACACAGGGTTAATGGAGACACAGGGTTAATGAAGCCACAGGGTTAATGAAGCCACAGGGTTAATGAAGACACAGGGTTAATGAAGACACAGGGTTAATGAAGACACAGGGTTAATGAAGACACAGGGTTATTGAAGACACAGGGTTAATGGAGACACAGGGTTAATGGAGACACAGGGTTAATGGAGACACAGGGTTAATGAAGCATTAATGAAGACACAGGGTTAATGAAGACACAGGGTTAATGGAGACACAGGGTTAATGAAGCATTAATGAAGACACAGGGTTAATGGAGACACAGGGTTAATGAAGACACAGGGTTAATGGAGACACAGGGTTATTGGAGACACAGGGTTAATGGAGACACAGGGTTAATGGAGACACAGGGTTAATGAAGACACAGGGTTAATGAAGACACAGGGTTAATGAAGTGTTAATGGAGACACAGGGTTAATGAAGCCACAGGGTTAATGAAGACACAGGGTTAATGAAGTGTTAATGAAGACACAGGGTTAATGAAGACACAGGGTTAATGAAGACACAGCGTTAATGAAGACACAGGGTTAATGAAGACACAGGGTTAATGAAGCCACAGGGTTAATGAAGACACAGGGTTAATGAAGCCACAGGGTTAATGAAGACACAGGGTTAATGAAGACACAGGGTTAATGAAGTGTTAATGAAGACACAGGGTTAATGGAGACACAGGGTTAATGGAGACACAGGGTTAATGAAGACACAGGGTTAATGAAGACACAGGGTTAATGAAGACACAGGGTTAATGAAGACACAGGGTTAATGAAGACACAGGGTTAATGAAGTGTTAATGGAGACACAGGGTTAATGAAGCCACAGGGTTAATGAAGACAGGGTTAATGGAGACACAGGGTTAATGAAGCATTAATGAAGACACAGGGTTAATGGAGACACAGGGTTAATGAAGACACAGGGTTAATGGAGACACAGGGTTAATGAAGCATTAATGAAGACACAGGGTTAATGGAGACACAGGGTTAATGAAGACACAGGGTTAATGGAGACACAGGGTTAATGGAGACACAGGGTTAATGGAGACACAAGGTTAATGGAGACACAGGGTTAATGGAGACACAGGGTTATTGAAGACACAGGGTTAATGGAGACACAGGGTTATTGAAGACACAGGGTTAATGAAGTGTTAATGAAGACACAGTGTTAATGAAGACACAGGGTTAATGAAGACACAGGGTTAATGAAGACACAGGGTTAATGAAGACACGGGGTTAATGAAGACACAGGGTTAATGAAGTGTTAATGAAGACACAGGGTTAATGAAGACACAGGGTTATTAGAGACACAGGGTTAATGAATACACAGGGTTAATGAAGGCACAGGGTTAATGGAGACACAGGGTTAATGAAGTGTTAATGAAGACACAGGGTTAATGAAGACACAGGGTTAATGAAGACACAGGGTTAATGAAGACACAGTGTTAATGAAGACACAGGGTTAATGAAGACACAGGGTTAATGAAGACACAGGGTTAATGAAGACACAGGGTTAATGAAGACACAGGGTTAATGAAGACACAGGGTTAATGAAGACACAGGGTTAATGAAGTGTTAATGAAGACACAGGGTTAATGAAGACACAGGGTTAATGAAGACACAGGGTTATTAGAGACACAGGGTTAATGAAGACACAGGGTTAATGAAGACACAGGGTTAATGAAGTGTTAATGAAGACACAGGGTTAATGAAGACACAGGGTTAATGAAGTGTTAATGAAGACACAGGGTTAATGAAGACACATGGTTAATGAAGACACAGGGTTAATGAAGTGTTAATGAAGACACAGGGTTAATGAAGTGTTAATGAAGACACAGGGTTAATGAAGTGTTAATGAAGACACAGGGTTAATGAAGACACAGGGTTAATGAATACACAGGGTTAATGAAGACACAGGGTTATTGAAGACACAGGGTTAATGAAGACACAGGGTTAATGAATACACAGGGTTAATGAAGCCACAGGGTTAATGGAGACACAGGGTTAATGAAGTGTTAATGAAGACACAGGGTTAATGAAGACACAGGGTTAATGAAGACACAGGGTTAATGAAGACACAGGGTTAATGAAGACACAGGGTTAATGAAGACACAGGGTTAATGAAGACACAGGGTTAATGAAGACACAGGGTTAATGAAGACACAGGGTTAATGAAGCGTTAATGAAGACACAGGGTTAATGAAGACACACGGTTAATGAAGACACAGGGTTAATGAAGCGTTAATGAAGACACAGGGTTAATGAAGACACAGGGTTAATGAAGACACAGGGTTAATGAAGACACAGGGTTAATGAACACACAGGGTTAATGAAGACACAGGGTTAATGAAGACACAGGGTTAATGAAGACACAGCGTTAATGAAGACACAGGGTTAATGAAGCGTTAATGAAGACACAGGGTTAATGAAGACACAGGGTTAATGAAGCGTTAATGAAGACACAGCGTTAATGAAGACACAGGGTTAATGAAGACACAGGGTTAATGAAGCGTTAATGAAGACACAGCGTTAATGAAGACACAGGGTTAATGAAGACACAGGGTTAATGAAGACACAGGGTTAATGAAGCGTTAATGAAGACACAGGGTTAATGAAGACACGGGGTTAATGGAGACACAGGGTTAATGAAGACACAGGGTTAATGAAGACACAGGGTTAATGAAGACACAGGGTTAATGAAGTGTTAATGAAGACACAGGGTTAATGAAGACACAGGGTTAATGAAGACACAGCGTTAATGAAGACACAGGGTTAATGAAGACACAGGGTTAATGAAGCCACAGGGTTAATGAAGACACAGGGTTAATGAAGCCACAGGGTTAATGAAGACACAGGGTTAATGAAGACACAGGGTTAATGAAGTGTTAATGAAGACACAGGGTTAATGGAGACACAGGGTTAATGGAGACACAGGGTTAATGAAGACACAGGGTTAATGAAGACACAGGGTTAATGGAGACACAGGGTTATTGGAGACACAGGGTTAATGGAGACACAGGGTTAATGGAGACACAGGGTTAATGAAGACACAGGGTTAATGAAGACACAGGGTTAATGAAGTGTTAATGGAGACACAGGGTTAATGAAGCCACAGGGTTAATGAAGACACAGGGTTAATGAAGTGTTAATGAAGACACAGGGTTAATGAAGACACAGGGTTAATGAAGACACAGCGTTAATGAAGACACAGGGTTAATGAAGACACAGGGTTAATGAAGCCACAGGGTTAATGAAGACACAGGGTTAATGAAGCCACAGGGTTAATGAAGACACAGGGTTAATGAAGACACAGGGTTAATGAAGTGTTAATGAAGACACAGGGTTAATGGAGACACAGGGTTAATGGAGACACAGGGTTAATGAAGACACAGGGTTAATGAAGACACAGGGTTAATGAAGACACAGGGTTAATGAAGACACAGGGTTAATGAAGACACAGGGTTAATGAAGTGTTAATGGAGACACAGGGTTAATGAAGCCACAGGGTTAATGAAGACAGGGTTAATGGAGACACAGGGTTAATGAAGCATTAATGAAGACACAGGGTTAATGGAGACACAGGGTTAATGAAGACACAGGGTTAATGGAGACACAGGGTTAATGAAGCATTAATGAAGACACAGGGTTAATGGAGACACAGGGTTAATGAAGACACAGGGTTAATGGAGACACAGGGTTAATGGAGACACAGGGTTAATGGAGACACAAGGTTAATGGAGACACAGGGTTAATGGAGACACAGGGTTATTGAAGACACAGGGTTAATGGAGACACAGGGTTATTGAAGACACAGGGTTAATGAAGTGTTAATGAAGACACAGTGTTAATGAAGACACAGGGTTAATGAAGACACAGGGTTAATGAAGACACAGGGTTAATGAAGACACGGGGTTAATGAAGACACAGGGTTAATGAAGTGTTAATGAAGACACAGGGTTAATGAAGACACAGGGTTATTAGAGACACAGGGTTAATGAATACACAGGGTTAATGAAGGCACAGGGTTAATGGAGACACAGGGTTAATGAAGTGTTAATGAAGACACAGGGTTAATGAAGACACAGGGTTAATGAAGACACAGGGTTAATGAAGACACAGTGTTAATGAAGACACAGGGTTAATGAAGACACAGGGTTAATGAAGACACAGGGTTAATGAAGACACAGGGTTAATGAAGACACAGGGTTAATGAAGACACAGGGTTAATGAAGACACAGGGTTAATGAAGTGTTAATGAAGACACAGGGTTAATGAAGACACAGGGTTAATGAAGACACAGGGTTATTAGAGACACAGGGTTAATGAAGACACAGGGTTAATGAAGACACAGGGTTAATGAAGTGTTAATGAAGACACAGGGTTAATGAAGACACAGGGTTAATGAAGTGTTAATGAAGACACAGGGTTAATGAAGACACATGGTTAATGAAGACACAGGGTTAATGAAGTGTTAATGAAGACACAGGGTTAATGAAGTGTTAATGAAGACACAGGGTTAATGAAGTGTTAATGAAGACACAGGGTTAATGAAGACACAGGGTTAATGAATACACAGGGTTAATGAAGACACAGGGTTATTGAAGACACAGGGTTAATGAAGACACAGGGTTAATGAATACACAGGGTTAATGAAGCCACAGGGTTAATGGAGACACAGGGTTAATGAAGTGTTAATGAAGACACAGGGTTAATGAAGACACAGGGTTAATGAAGACACAGGGTTAATGAAGACACAGGGTTAATGAAGACACAGGGTTAATGAAGACACAGGGTTAATGAAGACACAGGGTTAATGAAGACACAGGGTTAATGAAGCGTTAATGAAGACACAGGGTTAATGAAGACACACGGTTAATGAAGACACAGGGTTAATGAAGCGTTAATGAAGACACAGGGTTAATGAAGACACAGGGTTAATGAAGACACAGGGTTAATGAAGACACAGGGTTAATGAACACACAGGGTTAATGAAGACACAGGGTTAATGAAGACACAGGTTAATGAAGACACAGCGTTAATGAAGACACAGGGTTAATGAAGCGTTAATGAAGACACAGGGTTAATGAAGACACAGGGTTAATGAAGCGTTAATGAAGACACAGCGTTAATGAAGACACAGGGTTAATGAAGACACAGGGTTAATGAAGCGTTAATGAAGACACAGCGTTAATGAAGACACAGGGTTAATGAAGACACAGGGTTAATGAAGACACAGGGTTAATGAAGCGTTAATGAAGACACAGGGTTAATGAAGACACGGGGTTAATGGAGACACAGGGTTAATGAAGACACAGGGTTAATGAAGACACAGGGTTAATGAAGACACAGGGTTAATGAAGACACAGGGTTAATGGAGACACAGGGTTAATGAAGACACAGACATCTTCAGTGTCGGTAGTGTAATTAGGCAACATCCATAGTTTCACTTCGGAATTTACCGTAATTGAATGAACATGAACAATTCCTGCGTGGTTACAGGGTTAATTCCTCGTGGTTACAGGGTTAATTCCTGCGTGGTTACAGGGTTAATTCCTGCGTGGTTACAGGGTTAATTCCTCGTGGTTACAGGGTTAATTCCTCGTGGTTACAGGGTTAATTCCTGCGTGGTTACAAGGTTAATTCCTTGTGGTTACAGGGTTAATTCCTCATGGTTACAGGGTTAATTCCTGCGTGATTACAGGGTTAATTCCTGCGTGATTACAGGGTTAATTCCTGCGTGGTTACAGGGTTAATTCCTGCGTGGTTACAGGGTTAATTCCTGCGTGGTTACAGGGTTAATTCCTGCGTGGTTACAGGGTTAATTCCTGCGTGGTTACAGGGTTAATTCCTCATGGTTACAGGGTTAATTCCTTGTGGTTACAAGGTTAATTCCTGCGTGGTTACAGGGTTAATTCCTGCGTGGTTACAGGGTTAATTCCTGCGTGGTTACAGGGTTAATTCCTGCGTGGTTACAAGGTTAATTCCTGCGTGGTTACAAGGTTAATTCCTGCGTGGTTACAGGTTTAATTCCTCGTGGTTACAGGGTTAATTCCTGCGTGGTTACAGGGTTAATTCCTCATGGTTACAGGGTTAATTCCTGCGTGGTTACAGGGTTAATTCCTCATAGTTACAGGGTTAATTCCTGTGTGGTTACAGGGTTAATTCCTGCGTGTGTCAGGTTTTGGCCAAGACTGTTCGAGTTTTGGTCACTAGATGTCCCCATTGCACCTTTTTTGTACCTTTTGTTTTTCTTGCTCTAATTATTGTTTGCACCTGTAGGTCATTCCCTTGTTAGTATTTAATCCCTGTGTGTTCCTCAGTTCCTTGCTCAGTGTTTGTAAGTTAGCACCCAGCCCCAGCCCAAGCCTTGTTTTATACAGAGATTTCTCTTGTTGGATTTTCCAGAGGTTCTCTGGTTTAGTTCTTGTGTATTATTTGAGTAGTCTTTTGAGGTTTGTTTTTCCCTGCTGTTTTTTACCAGTTTTTGGAGTTTCTTTTGTATTTTGGAGGATTTCCATTTTGTGCCTCTTGGCTTTATTTTTGGACATTGTGGATTTAGTTTCTTTGCCTGAAGATTTTGTTCTTTTATTAAACCACCATCTCTAGTACTGCTGTGTCTGCCTCATCTTCTGGGTTCTGACGATTATTAGTGACTGTTTCTCGCACCGGGTCCTGACAGCGTGGTTACAGGGTTACCTGTGCTCTGAGCCTGGTGAGTTCCATCCCGTGCTGTGCCCTGAGCCTGGTGAGTTCCATCCCGTGCTGTGCCCTGAGCCTGGTGAGTTCCAGCCCAGTGCTGTGCCCTGAGCCTGGTGAGTTCCAGACCAGTGCTGTGCCCTGAGCCTGGTGAGTTCCATCCCGTGCTGTGCCCTGAGCCTGGTGAGTTCCAGCCCAGTGCTGTGCCCTGAGCCTGGTGAGTTCCAGCCCAGTGCTGTGCCCTGAGCCTGGTGAGTTCCAGCCCAGTGCTGTGCTCTGAGCCTGGTGAGTTCCAGCCCAGTGCTGTGCCCTGAGCCTGGTGAGTTCCAGCCCAGTGCTGTGCCCTGAGCCTGGTGAGTTCCAGCCCAGTGCTGTGCCCTGAGCCTGGTGAGTTCCAGCCCAGTGCTGTGCCCTGAGCCTGGTGAGTTCCAGCCCAGTGCTGTGCCCTGAGCCTGGTGAGTTCCAGCCCAGTGCTGTGCCCTGAGCCTGGTGAGTTCCAGCCCAGTGCTGTGCCCTGAGCCTGGTGAGTTCCAGGCCAGTGCTGTGCTCTGAGCCTGATGAGTTCCAGCCCAGGGGAAGAGGCCGATGAAGACATGTATATACCATATTAAAGTCATAGAAAGGCCTCAGGACCTTTTCTCTTTCTTGTGACCAGCATGACATGAAAGCAGATCACCCTGTTGTACACACACACACACGCACGCACGCACACGCACACACAGACACACTTAACACAGACATCAAATTTGGCAATACTGTGAAATATATGGCACTCTCCTCCTTAAAACTCGGAATCCTCCCTGCTGACACACACACACCACACACACACCACACACACACCACACACACACACACACACATAAAGAATGCTATTCATTGACTACAGCTCAGCGTTCAACACCATAGTGCCCTCAAAGCTCATCACTAAGCTTAGGACCCTGGGACTAAACACCTCCCTCTGCAACTGAATCCTAGACTTCCTGACGGGGCGCCCCCCAGGTGGTAAGGGTAGGTAACAACAATCAATCAATCAAATGTATTTATAAAGCCCTTGTTACATCAGCTGATGTCACAAAGTGCTGTACAGAAACCCATCCTAAAACCCCAAACAGCAAGCAATGCAGGTGTAGAAGCACGGTGGCTAGGAAAAACTCCCTAGAAAGGCCAAAACCTAGGAAGAAACCTAGAGAGGAACCAGGCTATGAGGGGTGGCCAGTCCTCTTCTGGCTGTGCCACAACACATCTGCCACGCTGATCCTCAACCTCTCTGGGATATTCGGGACGGTAGCGTCCCACCTCGCCAACAGCCAGTGAAATTGTAGGGCGCAAAATTCTAAACAACAGAAATCCCATAATTAAAATTCCTCAAACATACAAGTATTTCACACCATTTTAAAGATAAACTTGTTGTAAATCCAGCCACAGTGTCCGATTTCAAAAAGGCTTTACGACGAAAGCACACCAAACGATTATGTTAGGTCAGCAACTATTCACAGAAAAACACAGCCATTTTTCCAGCCAAAGAGTGGAGTCACAAAAAACAGAAATAGAGATCAAATTAATCACTAACCTTTGATGATCTTCATCAGATGACACTCATAGGACTTTGTTACACAATACATGTATCTACTAAATCTACTAATTATATGCATATCTTAGCCTCTGGGCCTGAGTAGCAGGCAGTTTACTCTGGGCACCTTTTTATCCAAGCTACTCAATACTGCCCCCCAGTCCCAAAGAAGTGAATGCGTCTGAGCCAGTCAGTTGTTGTTGTGACAAGGTAGGGGTGGTATACAGAAGATAGCCCTATTTGGAAAAAGACCAAGTCCATATTATGGCAAGAACAACCCCACCTTTGTTCAGGGACACATTATTCAATTTCTGTTAGTCACATGTCTGTGGAACTTGTTCAGTTTAAGTCTCAGTTGTTGAATCTTATGTTCATACAAATACTTACACATGTTAAGTTTGCTGAAAATAAACGCAGTTGACAGTGAGAGGACATTTCTTTTTTTGCTAAGTTTAGTATGTACAGTACCAGCCAAAAGTTTGGACACACCTACTCATTCAATGGTTTTTCTTTATTTTACTATTTTCTATATAGGGGATTGGAAATTTTGCAGACAATTACATTGATGGACTTTTGTTGCAATACAACCTGTAATTTAAATTGATTTTTATTTGGATTTCATGTAATGGACATACACAAAATCGTCCAATTTGGTGAAGTGAAATGAAAAAAATGACTTGTTTCAATTATATTTTTATTTTTTTACATTTCAACAGAAAAGTGGTGTGTGCATATGTATTCACCCCCTTTGCTATGAAGCCCTTACATAAGATCTGAGCAACCTATTAACTCATAATTAGTTAAATAAAGTCCATCTGTGTGCAATCTAAGTGTCACATGATCTGTCACATGATCTCAGTATATATACACCTGTTCTGCAAGGCCCCAGAGTCTACAACTCCACTAAGCAAGGGGCACCACCAAGCAAGCGGCACCATGAAGACCAAGGAACTCTCCAAACAGGTAGGGAAAGTTGTGGAGAAGAACAGATCAGAGTTGGGTTATAAATAAATATCCGTAACTTTGAACATTCCACGGACCACCATTAAATCCATTAATAAACAATGGAAAGAATATGGCACAACAAACCTGCCAAGAGAGGGCCGCCCACCAAAACGGACCAGTCAAGGAGGGTATTAATCAGAGAGGCAACAAAGAGACAAAAGATAACCCTGAAGGAGCTGCAAAGCTCCACAGTGGAGATTGGAGTATCTGTCCATAGGACCACTTTAAGCCGCACACTCCACAGAGCTGGGCTTTACAGAAGAGTGGCCAGAAAAAAGCTATTGCTTAAAGAAAAAAATAAGCAAACATGTTTGGTGTTCACCAAAAGGCATATGGGAGACTCCCCAAACATATGGAAGAAGGTACTCTGGTCAGATGAGACTATAATTGAGCTTCTTGGCCATCAAGGAAAACGCTATGTTTGGTGCAAACCCAACACCTCTCATCACCCCGAGAACACCACCCCCACTGTGAAGCATGGTGGTGGCAGCATCATGCTGTGGGGATGTTTTCATTGGTAGGTACTGGGAAACTGGTCAGAATTGATGGAATGATGGATGGCGCTAAATACAGGGAAATTCTTGAGGGAAACCTGTTTCAGTGTTCCAGAGATTTGAGGCGGGGACGAAGGTTCACCTTCCAGCAGGACAATGACCCTAAGCATACTGCTAAAGCAACACTCGAGTGGTTTAAGGGGAAACATTTAAATGTCTTGGAATGGCCTAGTCAAAGCACAGACCTCAATCCAATTGAGAATCTATGGTATGACTTAAAGATGGCTGTACACCAGCGAAACCCATCCTACTTGAAGGAGCTGGAGCAGTTTTGCCTTGAAGAGTGGGCAAAAATCCCAGTGGCTAGATGTGCCAAGCTTATAGAGACATACCCCAAGAGACTTGCAGCTGTAATTGCTGAAAAAGTGGATCCACAAAGTATTGACTTTGGGGGGGCTGAATAGTTCTGCACACTCAAGTGTTCTGTATTTTTTTTGTCTTGTTTGTTTCACACAAAAAAAATATGTTGCATCTTCAAAGTGGTAGACATGTTGTATAAATCAAATGATACAAACCCCCCCCAAAAAATATATTTTAATTCCAGGTTGTAAGGCAACAAAATAGGAAGAATGCAAAGGGGGGTGAATACTTTCGCAAGCGACTGTATATCTTAATTTTATTAATTATATCTACAATATTAAAGCTGATCTAAAAAAGAGAATCATTTTAAAATGTAAAAAATATAATAACAGTAATATATAAAATGTATGTGTTGCCACCCTAGAGTCACGCACTACTCATAAAGCTATTTTGGAACTTTATTTATAAAAAAAAACATCAAATACCGTCAATTTGTTTTTAAATATCATGATATGATATTTACGCCATATCGCCCAGCCCTAACATACACACCACACACACAGACACCACACACACACACCACATACACACCACACACACACCACACCACATACACGACGAACAGTTATGAAATATTTAATAAGCGTCCCTCCCTCATATTGTTTGGGAGGTAAAATATATTTGAAAAGCCCCTAGCTGAGATATAATATTCAGTAATATGGTTTAGAGGTGTGGGCTGAGGTACTGGGAGGAGGGATGGAGGAAAGGATGGGGAGGTGTAGAAGAGAGAGACAGAGACAGAGAGCGGTGTATATAAAGGGGAGGGAGAGGTTTTCAAAGGCCCAGAGAGAGGGAGGGAGGCGTTCTGTGTTCTCCTCCCAAACATCTAGTGTGGGTCTGTGCTGCTCTGTAACAGATGGCTCAGCCTGCATGGGGCGCTCCAATGATACAGGGCAACAGCATGTTAGAACCCTCTACTGTAATCTCTCTGGAGCGCTCCAATGGTACAGGACAGTAGCATGTTGGAACCCTCTACTGTAATCTCTCTGGGGCGCTCCAATGGTACAGGACAGTAGCATGTTGGAACCCTCTACTGTAATCTCTCTGGAGCGCTCCAATGGTACAGGACAGTAGCATGTTGGAACCCTCTACTGTAATCTCTCTGGAGCGCTCCAATGGTACAGGACAGCAGCATGTTGGAACCCTCTACTGTAATCTCTCTGGAGCGCTCCAATGGTACAGGACAGTAGCATGTTGGAACCCTCTACTGTAATCTCTCTGGGGCGCTCCAATGGTACAGGACAGTAGCATGTTGGAACCCTCTACTGTAATCTCTCTGGAGCGCTCCAATGGTACAGGACAGTAGCATGTTGGAACCCTCTACTGTAATCTCTCTGGAGCGCTCCAATGGTACAGGACAGTAGCATGTTGGAACCCTCTACTGTAATCTCTCTGGAGCGCTCCAATGGTACAGGACAGTAGCATGTTGGAACCCTCTACTGTAATCTCTCTGGAGCGCTCCAATGATACAGGACAACAGCACGTTGGAACCCTCTACTGTAATCTCTCTGGAGCGCTCCAATGGTACAGGACAGTAGCATGTTGGAACCCTCTACTGTAATCTCTCTGGGGCGCTCCAATGGTACAGGACAACAGCACGTTGGAACCCTCTACTGTAATCTCTCTGGAGCGCTCCAATGGTACAGGACAGTAGCATGTTGGAACCCTCTACTGTAATCTCTCTGGAGCGCTCCAATGGTACAGGACAACAGCATGTTGGAACCCTCTACTGTAATCTCTCTGGAGCGCTCCAATGGTACAGGACAGTAGCATGTTGGAACCCTCTACTGTAATCTCTCTGGAGCGCTCCAATGGTACAGGACAGTAGCATGTTGGAACCCTCTACTGTAATCTCTCTGGAGCGCTCCAATGGTACAGGACAGTAGCATGTTAGAACCCTCTACTGTAATCTCTCTGGAGCGCTCCAATGGTACAGGACAGCAGCATGTTGGAACCCTCTACTGTAATCTCTCCAACCCTCTACTGTAATCTCTCTGGAGCGCTCCAATGATACAGGGCAACAGCATGTTGGAACCCTCTACTGTAATCTCTCTGGAGCGCTCCAATGATACAGGACAGCAGCATGTTGGAACCCTCTACTGTAATCTCTCCAACCCTCTACTGTAATCTCTCTGGAGCGCTCCAATGATACAGGGCAACAGCATGTTGGAACCCTCTACTGTAATCTCTCTGGAGCGCTCCAATGGTACAGGACAGCAGCATGTTGGAACCCTCTACTGTAATCTCTCTGGAGCGCTCCAATGGTACAGGACAGTAGCATGTTGGAACCCTCTACTGTAATCTCTCTGGAGCGCTCCAATGGTACAGGGCAACAGCATGTTGGAACCCTCTACTGTAATCTCTCTGGAGCGCTCCAATGGTACAGGACAGTAGCATGTTGGAACCCTCTACTGTAATCTCTCTGGAGCGCTCCAATGGTACAGGACAGTAGCATGTTGGAACCCTCTACTGTAATCTCTCTGGAGCGCTCCAATGGTACAGGACAGCAGCATGTTGGAACCCTCTACTGTAATCTCTCTGGGGCGCTCCAATGGTACAGGACAGTAGCATGTTGGAACCCTCTACTGTAATCTTTCTGGAGCGCTCCAATGGTACAGGACAGTAGCATGTTGGAACCCTCTACTGTAATCTCTCTGGAGCGCTCCAGTGATACAGGACAGTAGCATGTTAGAACCCTCTACTGTAATCTCTCTGGGGCGCTCCAATGATACAGGACAGTAGCATGTTAGAACCCTCTACTGTAATCTCTCTGGAGCGCTCCAATGGTACAGGACAGTAGCATGTTGGAACCCTCTACTGTAATCTCTCTGGGGCGCTCCAATGGTACAGGACAGTAGCATGTTGGAACCCTCTACTGTAATCTCTCTGGGGCGCTCCAATGGTACAGGACAGCAGCATGTTGGAACCCTCTACTGTAATCTCTCTGGAGCGCTCCAATGGTACAGGACAACAGCATGTTGGAACCCTCTACTGTAATCTCTCTGGAGCGCTCCAATGGTACAGGGCAACAGCACGTTGGAACCCTCTACTGTAATCTCTCTGGGGCGCTCCAATGGTACAGGACAGTAGCATGTTGGAACCCTCTACTGTAATCTCTCCAACCCTCTACTGTAATCTCTCTGGGGCGCTCCAATGGTACAGGACAGCAGCATGTTGGAACCCTCTACTGTAATCTCTCTGGGGCGCTCCAATGGTACAGGACAGTAGCATGTTAGAACCCTCTACTGTAATCTCTCCAACCCTCTACTGTAATCTCTCTGGGGCGCTCCAATGGTACAGGACAGCAGCATGTTGGAACCCTCTACTGTAATCTCTCTGGGGCGCTCCAATGGTACAGGGCAACAGCATGTTGGAACCCTCTACTGTAATCTCTCTGGAGCGCTCCAATGGTACAGGACAGTAGCATGTTGGAACCCTCTACTGTAATCTCTCTGGAGCGCTCCAATGGTACAGGACAGTAGCATGTTGGAACCCTCTACTGTAATCTCTCTGGAGCGCTCCAATGGTACAGGACAGCAGCATGTTGGAACCCTCTACTGTAATCTCTCTGGAGCGCTCCAATGGTACAGGACAACAGCATGTTGGAACCCTCTACTGTAATCTCTCTGGAGCGCTCCAATGATACAGGACAGTAGCATGTTGGAACCCTCTACTGTAATCTCTCTGGAGCGCTCCAATGATACAGGACAGTAGCATGTTGGAACCCTCTACTGTAATCTCTCTGGAGCGCTCCAATGGTACAGGACAGCAGCATGTTGGAACCCTCTACTGTAATCTCTCTGGAGCGCTCCAATGATACAGGACAACAGCACGTTGGAACCCTCTACTGTAATCTCTCTGGAGCGCTCCAATGGTACAGGACAGTAGCATGTTGGAACCCTCTACTGTAATCTCTCTGGATTTCTCTCTCTCTCTTTTCCTCTTCCTCCCCCTCTCTCTTCCTCTCTTCCTCTCTCTCTTTCCTTCTCTCTTCCATCCGCCACGTTCCATCATAGTTCAGTAGGTGAGAGAACGTGTTTGGAAAGATCATCACTTTTTGTAGTATGTTTTTCATTTGCTCTCTGTTTGCCAGGTAGTGAGCTGGCTCATTACTAAGTGACATTTAGATTTCATATGGTGCTATAGGTTCAGCTGATCTTTGCTGGTAACTGTCTGGGGTTGGCAGGAGTCCTGTGGACAGTCTATAGAGCTGGTGAATCCAGTTACAGGGTTCTGTCCGGTGTCCAGGTACCATTGAGGGATATGTTAAGCTCTCTGTCTACCCAGCTTCCCCCCGCAACCCCCATTCACTCCCCACTGTCTACCCAGCTTCCCCACCATTCACTCCCCACTGTCTACGCAGCTTCCCCCCGCAACCCCCATTCACTCCCCACTGTGTACCCAGATACCCCACCATTCACTCTCCATTCACTCTGGTGAATCCAGTTACAGGGTTCTGTCCGGTGTCCAGGTACCATTGAGGGATGTGTTAAGCTCTCTGTCTACCCAGCTTCCCCCCGCAACCCCCATTCACTCCCCACTGTCTACCCAGCTTCCCCACCATTCACTCCCCGCTGTGTATCCAGCTTCCCCCCAGTCCCCTTGTCTACTCCATCCCCACTCCACAGTATCTACAGCCTACAGTATCTGTCTAGGGCGGGGGGACACAACCTGTCTCACTGGAAGAGCCCTTTTCCCCCACAGTATCTGTCTAGGGCGGGGGGACACAACCTGTCTCACTGGAAGAGCCCTTTTCCCCCACAGTATCTGTCTAGGGCAGGGGGACACAACCTGTCTCACTGGAAGAGCCCTTTTCCCCCACAGTATCTGTGTCTAGGGCAGGGGGACACAACCTGTCTCACTGGAAGAGCCCTTTTCCCCCACAGTATCTGTCTAGGGCGGGGGGACACAACCTGTCTCACTGGAAGAGCCCTTTTCCCCCACAGTATCTGTCTAGGGCGGGGGGACACAACCTGTCTCACTGGAAGAGCCCTTTTCCCCCACAGTATCTGTCTAGGGCGGGGGGACACAACCTGTCTCACTGGAAGAGCCCTTTTCCCCCACAGTATCTGTCTAGGGCGGGGGGACACAACCTGTCTCACTGGAAGAGCCCTTTTCCCCCACAGTATCTGTCTAGGGCGGGGGGACACAACCTGTCTCACTGGAAGAGCCCTTTTCCCCCACAGTATCTGTCTAGGGCGGGGGGACACAACCTGTCTCACTGGAAGAGCCCTTTTCCCCCACAGTATCTGTCTAGGGCGGGGGGACACAACCTGTCTCACTGGAAGAGCCCTTTTCCGCAATAAATATTGGCCCTTTTCAAATGTAGTACTGGCAATATCGGATATTTAGCACCATAGATAGCAGTCAGATCAAATGACCACAACATCTGACGTTGAGGTTCACAGAGCAGTGGATTCAGCGGCTGTCTGGTGAAGTTGTAGTGAGAATCGAATCTCCTGAACATACAATAAATTCTACAGGAGTGATGTTACTTTTTGATTTAAAAACCTACCAAGGAAGACAACCCTTGTTCTCCAGTGATTCATTGAAATAACCACATCAAGCCTTGGTAAAAAATGGAAAAATAATAACACACACACAGAAATATTAGAAGCAAACAGATGCAAACAGACTTTATTATAGTGTTCTAACTAAAAAAACAACGTGTTGTGTGTTTCACCCCTCATAGCCTGGTTCCTCTCTAGGTTTCTTCCTGGGTTTTAGCCTTTCTAGGGAGTTTTTCCTAGCCACCGTGCTTCTACACCTGCATTGCTTGCTGTTTGGGGTTTTAGGCTGGGTTTCTGTACAGCACTTCGAGATATTAGCTGATGTACGAAGGGCTATATAAAAATAAAATTAAAATAAATTATTTGGCTGCTGTAGCTTCATTCATCGATAATTGACCTAACATTCTACAAACATTCGCATTCTAGAATTACGAAAGCATATTTAGCTAGCAACATCCATAGAAATTTGCTATTACTTGTGCACATTTTGTTAGTATTCTGGTAATAGATGCCCAATTCTATTTTGTGCATTTTTTTGGCGCCTCCTCGTGGACTAAGTCGGTATTACCGTAAATCACGGTGTGAGAGAAGGACGTTATGAGCATATGGATACCGCCAAACCCTAGTAATTACTGTAGTATTTTTGCTGACATTACTGTAGTATTTACTATAGTGGTTTTTGTTTTATTATCTTTGACATAGAAGTTGGGGGCTTTATCCTTGAGGAAACCTACTGGGCAAATACTAAGAGCAAATATTCCATATCCTGTAGGTAGGTCGGATTGGAGGCTGAACAGATAGTTCAAAGCTTCTTCTCTTTTCTATAACAGGTAGGGAACACAATATACTGTGCATTCAGAAAGTATTCAGACCCCTTCCCTTATTACACATTGTTACATTACAGCCTTATTCTAAAGTGGATTAAATATACAAAAATCCTCATCAATCTACACACAATACCCCATAATGACGAAGTGAAAACAGGTTTTTATATCTTTTTTTGCAAAGAGTCTTTCTGATTATTATTATTTTTAATACATTTGCCCACATTTTTAAAAACCTGTTAGTTTTGTCATTATGGGGTATTGTGTGTAGACTGATGAATATAAAAAAAAACGCTGTAACGTATGTCATGACTGTCTTGTGAGGATCAGAATGGGTCAGATCAGCTTGGCAATGGCTGACAGTAACCAGGCCCTCTCTCACCCACGGGGGGGATTACAGCAGAAGGGGTCTCTTTATTCCCCTCCAGTATGAATAAAGGAATGTCTTTGTTAACAGGCTTTTTCCCGCTGAAACTCTTAAACACGGTCAAACGTGAATACTGCAACAATATTTCTAGCATAAGAATGTGGGGAAATGGTCAGTGGGGAGCTGTAGAAAACAAATGTCATATTGTTTTTCATTTTGTGACGTCATCAACTGTATGGACGAAGTACTGTAACTTAGAAAGTATATCCCCTTTTATCTGTGAAGTTTCCATCCAATACGTTGTGCATATGATAATGAAACACAATGCAAGTATTTTTTGTTAAGATAGTACTGTGATTTTAGTAGGTATAAGATAATCTATTTCCTATAAACTGTACATAAGTAAGTAGCCAAGCCCCGACTGAGGTCAGCGAGCGTGTCATACTGACGGAACTGTCCCCTTCGGCCAGGGGCCATAAAAGGCCAACAGATATTAACATTAGACCAGGAAACGTGAGGCGGTAGCTACCTGTTTGAAATGGTTGTAACTTTGAACCTCAACACAAGGTGAAGAAATAAACTCACCTTCCTTCAGACCAGAGAGACAGAGAGCTTCAGCTCATGTCCATCGTGGTACGAATCCTGAATAATCAACATGAGGTGTAGGTGAGAAGCTCACCTCCCAGACAATATCTGAGGCAGCTGATTAGCTGTCTTGAGTCAAATATCCAGAAAAGCGAATCTAAGTGAGACTATCCTACTATGCTCATCACCAATGGGAACTGTCGACATGGCTGGCTAGCTATCTTCCAGAGTGAACAACAGTAGAAGACAGGAAAGGGGATACCCCTTTCGGATAATCAGAGCCATACAGCTTGCCGCTGAAAGGCCAACAGCCTTCCTAAGGAGGGCTAGTTCTGACCGAACAAAGGCACTCACACGTAAATACATTAATGATTTCTTATTCCAAATGGGCGGTGGTTTGTGGGCAAACTATATGAGAATAGTTCTGAAATGCATCCACGATAATTGCTTTTATCTCTCTCTCTTTCTCCATGTCGTTGTGTAAAAAGCCATATTTTGTCAGTCCGCTAGGGACCTTAGTTAACTAGTAAATAAGTAATTAAACCAATTTGTGTCGTACTGAATCATGAGTAAGGATGGGTTTTTTGCAGAAGCCAGGATGTTACGACTGTTTCAGAATGATGATTTGATAAGAGGTAATGATTAATCAGATGACTGTTTATCAATGCAATAATTCTTATAGAATTTAATTCGAACTTTAAACAACCTCTTCCGTGGTGCCCCAAATTCCTAATGAGTTAATTGTTAAATGATTAATTTAATCAGGTAACAATTAAACATAGTGGATTAAATAACAGTCATCAGATTAATGAAAGTAAAGTCACGATACGTAACAAAATGTGGAAAAAGTACTTTCCAAATGCACTGTACATACACTACATGACCAAACGTATGTGCACACCTGCTCGTCGAACATCTCATTCCACAATCATGGGCATTAATATGGAGATGTTGCTATACTGTATGTGTTATGTATACTGAACAACATGTAAAGTGTTGGTCCCATGTTTCATGAGCCGTAATAAAAGATCCCAGAAATGTTCCATACGCACGAAAAGCGTATTTTGTCTTTCTCTCAAATTTTATGCAGAAATTTGTTTACATCCCTGTTAGTGAGCATTTCTCCTTGTTAGTGAGTACTTCTCCTTTGTCAAGAAATCCATCCCTCCTGACAGTTGTGGCATATCAAGAAGCTGATTAAACAGCATGATCATTACACAGGTGCACCTTGTGCTGGGGACAAAAAAGGGCCACTCTAAAATGTGCAGTTTTGTCACAACAACACCTCGAGTTTTGAGGGTACAGCGTGCAATTGGCATGCTGACTTCAGGAATGGCAACCAGAACGGTTGCCAGAGAATTTAATATTATTTTCTCGACCAATTTCATTTTAGAGAATTTGTCAGTACATCCAACCGGCATCACAACCGCAGGCCAAGTGTAACACGCCAGCCCAGGAACCTCCACATTCAGCTTCCTCACCTGCGGGATCGTCTAAGACCAGCCACTCTCCACAAACCGTCTCAGTGAAACTCCTCCGCGTGCTCGTCGTCCTCACCAGGGTCTTGACCTGACTGTAGTTCGGCGTCGTAGCCCGACTTCAGTGGGAAAATGGTCACCTTCGATGGCCACTGGAGAAGTGTGCTCTTTAGGGATGAATCCCGGTTTCAACTGTATCTGGAAGATGGCAGACAGTGTGTATGTTGTTGTGTGGGCGAGTGGTTTGCTGATGTCAACCTTGTGAACAGAGTGCCCCATGGTGGGGTTATGGTATGGGCAGGCATAAACTACGGACAATGAACACAATTGCATTTGATCAATGTCAATTTGAATGAACAGAGATACAGTGACAACATCCTGAGGCCCATTGTCGTGCCGCTATCACCTCATGTTTCAGCATGATAATGTAGAGCCTCATGTCGCAAGGATCTGTACACAATTCCTGGAAGCTGAAAATGTCCCAGTTCTTCAAATGGCCTGCATTACTCACCAGACATGTCACCCATTAAGCATGTTTGGGATGCTCTGGATCGGAGTGTACGACACCGTTTTCCAGTTCCTGCCAATAACCCAACAACTTCGCACAGCTATTGAAGAGGAGTGGGACAGCATTCCACAGGCCACATTCAACAGCCTGATCAACTCTATGCAAAGGAGATGTTGCACCAGATACTGACTGGTTTTCAGATCCACATCCCTACCTTATTTTAAGGCATTTTTTAACCAACAGATGCATATCTGTATTCCCAGTCATGTGAAATAAATAGATTTCCTCATGTCAACTGTAACTCTGTAAAATCTTTGAAATTGTTGCATGTTGCGTTTTATATTTTGGTTCAGTGTACATACGTGGTATTGTTGCTATAATTACCTTGGTTGATCTTTTGCTTTGATCCTTTTCACATGCAGCCAAACATGGACCTTCATCAAACGAATGTCCCTGGGCATGACTTCTGACATTTTGTTCAATCGTCAACTAGACTTTTGATGTTTCCTCCAATCACAAACAAAACTTTTGATGTTTCCTCCAATCACAAACAAGACTTTTGATGTTTCCTCCAATCACAAACAAGACTTTGATGTTTCCTCCAATCACAAACAAAACTTTTGATGTTTCCTCCAATCACAAACAAGACTTTTGATACTTTATTTCCACCAATCACAAATGTGACTTTTCACATTTTCATCCCCAATCGCAAATGAAACTTTTAACCATTTGTCCAATCACATCCCATTAATTGTACACCCGTTGTGTTTTCTGTCCAATCAGAGCTGCCAGAGAACTGGACAGACACCAAGGAGACTCTATTGGAAGGGATGGTGTTCCAGGTGAAGTACCTGGGGATGACTCTGGTGGGACAGCCTAAAGGAGAGGACATGGCTGCTGCCGCTATACACAGGATAGTCTCTACGGTGAGTTGGGGTGTGTGGGGGTGAGTCTCTGCCTGCCTGCCTGCCTGCCTGCCTGCCTGCCTGCCTGTCTGTCTGTCTGTCTGTCTGTCTGTCTGTCTGTCTGTCTGCCTGCCTGCCTGCCTGCCTGTGCCTGCCTGCCTGTGCCTGCCTGCCTGTGCCTGCCTGCCTGCCTGTCTGTGCATTCAGAGTAGTATGATAGACCATAGTTTATTGATTATTATTATATTCCCACAGTCTACTAATCCTTTTTAGCTGATCAAATGACATCCTGTGTTGATTGGATGGCCTCATGAGATACTCTGAATCCAAGCATTCTGCTGGCGCTCTGGTCTGACTGATCCAGACAGTATTACAATATTAGCATGACGGTCAGTTTGGTCATATTGGAAACACAGTGAGTCATAGGATTATCTGTCAGTAGCCCAATGTACTCCAGTCACAACATGACGACACGACACGACACACACACAAACAAAACACACACATACACCAACTTAACAGCACAACACAGCAGCCTTGCAACCTTAAGGGTGGTCTGTCTGTCTACATTAATTCACCAAACCATCCATTTAACACAAGGCTGTTTTACTTTTAAATTATGTTTTCTAAAGCTGTAATCAAACTGTTATTTCTATAACCACATACTCGGACAAATCCACATGAAAGCATTTAAATTACCCCCAATTCTTTTTCTTTCTCTCTCTCTCTCTCTCTCTCGCGCTCTCTCTCTCTCATATATATATATATATATATATATATATATATATATATATATATCTATATATATCTATATATATATATATATATTCACCACTCATCAATACACACACACAACTCGATCAGACCCCCAGCCGGCCGGCTGGAGTAAAATTCAATTGATTTACTGTAGAAGGAGAAACAACACCAGAAGTCAATTGTCTCCCAGTTCCCTTGGAAACCAAGCATCCTGAATAGTGTTATTATGATAATTGTTTGCCAGTCATTTTCCATCAGCTGAGGTTACATCTAAACCTGGCAGAAGAAAAAAAACGAAGAATACTTTAATAATGACAGTAAAGAAACACCCACAGTTTTAAAACAACATCCTCACTTCTCGTTATAACACTATTGTCTCCATCTCTGATTTTACATATGCTTTGTTAAAATACTGCTAGCTCCATGATACTGTTGTCTCCAGGGAGGAGGCCTGTTAGCTCCATGATACTGTTAGTGTCTCCAGGGAGGAGGCCTGTTAGCTCCATGATACTGTTGTCTCCAGGGAGGAGGCCTGTTAGCTCCATGATACTGTTATTGTCTCCAGGGAGGAGGCCTGTTAGCTCCATGATACTGTTATTGTCTACAGGGAGGAGGCCTGTTAGCTCCATGATACTGTTATTGTCTACAGGGAGGAGGCCTGTTAGCTCCATGATACTGTTGTCTTCAGGGAGGAGGCCTGTTAGCTCCATGATACTGTTAGTGTCTCCAGGGAGGAGGCCTGTTAGCTCCATGATACTGTTATTGTCTACAGGGAGGAGGCCTGTTAGCTCCATGATACTGTTGTCTCCAGGGAGGAGGCCTGTTAGCTCCATGATACTGTTGTCTCCAGGGAGGAGGCCTGTTAGCTCCATGATACTGTTGTCTACAGGGAGGAGGCCTGTTAGCTCCATGATACTGTTGTCTCCAGGGAGGAGGCCTGTTAGCTCCATGATACTATTGTCTCCAAGGAGGAGGCCTGTTAGCTCCATGATACTGTTGTCTCCAGGGAGGAGGCCTGTTAGCTCCATGATACTGTTAGTGTCTCCAGGGAGGGGGCCTGTTAGCTCCATGATACTGTTATTGTCTCCAGGGAGGAGGCCTGTTAGCTCCATGATACTGTTAGTGTCTCCAGGGAGGAGGCCTGTTAGCTCCATGATACTGTTATTGTCTCCAGGGAGGAGGCCTGTTAGCTCTATGATACTGTTGTCTCCAGGGAGGAGGCCTGTTAGCTCCATGATACTGTTAGTGTCTCCAATGAGGAGGCCTGTTAGCTCCATGATACTGTTAGTGTCTCCAGGGAGGAGGCCTGTTAGCTCCATGATACTGTTAGTGTCTACAGGGAGGAGGCCTGTTAGCTCCATGATACTGTTGTCTCCAGGGAGGAGGCCTGTTAGCTCCATGATACTGTTATTGTCTCCAGGGAGGAGGCCTGTTAGCTCCATGATACTGTTGTCTCTAGGGAGGAGGCCTGTTAGCTCCATGATAGTGTTATTGTCTCCAAGGAGGAGGCCTGTGAGCTCCATGATATTGTTATTGTCTCCAGGGAGGAGGCCTGTTAGCTCCATGATACTGTTATTGTCTACAGGGAGGAGGCCTGTTAGCTCCATGATACTGTTAGTGTCTCCAGGGAGGAGGCCTGTTAGCTCCATGATACTGTTAGTGTCTCCAGGGAGGAGGCCTGTTAGCTCCATGATACTGTTAGTGTCTACAGGGAGGAGGCCTGTTAGCTCCATGATACTGTTAGTGTCTCCAGGGAGGAGGCCTTTTAGCTCCATGATACTGTTGTCTCCAGGGAGGAGGCCTGTTAGCTCCATGATACTGTTAGTGTCTCCAGGGAGGAGGCCTGTTAGCTCCATGATACTGTTAGTGTCTACAGGGAGGAGGCCTGTTAGCTCCATGATACTGTTAGTGTCTACAGGGAGGAGGCCTGTTAGCTCCATGATACTGTTAGTGTCTCCAGGGAGGAGGCCTGTTAGCTCCATGATACTGTTATTGTCTACAGGGAGGAGGCCTGTTAGCTCCATGATACTGTTAGTGTCTACAGGGAGGAGGCCTGTTAGCTCCATGATACTGTTAGTGTCTCCAGGGAGGAGGCCTGTTAGCTCCATGATACTGTTATTGTCTACAGGGAGGAGGCCTGTTAGCTCCATGATACTGTTAGTGTCTACAGGGAGGAGGCCTGTTAGCTCCATGATACTGTTAGTGTCTCCAGGGAGGAGGCCTGTTAGCTCCATGATACTGTTAGTGTCTACAGGGAGGAGGCCTGTTAGCTCCATGATACTGTTAGTGTCTACAGGGAGGAGGCCTGTTAGCTCCATGATACTGTTAGTGTCTACAGGGAGGAGGCCTGTTAGCTCCATGATACTGTTATTGTCTACAGGGAGGAGGCCTGTTAGCTCCATGATACTGTTAGTGTCTACAGGGAGGAGGCCTGTTAGCTCCATGCTACTGTTATTGTCTACAGGGAGGAGGCCTGTTAGCTCCATGATACTGTTAGTGTCTACAGGGAGGAGGCCTGTTAGCTCCATGCTACTGTTATTGTCTACAGGGAGGAGGCCTGTTAGCTCCATGATACTGTTATTGTCTACAGGGAGGAGGCCTGTTAGCTCCATGATACTGTTGTCTTCAGGGAGGAGGCCTGTTAGCTCCATGATACTGTTGTCTCCAGGGAGGAGGCCTGTTAGCTCCATGATACTGTTGTCTACAGGGAGGAGGCCTGTTAGCTCCATGATACTGTTGTCTCCAGGGAGGAGGCCTGTTAGCTCCATGATACTATTGTCTCCAAGGAGGAGGCCTGTTAGCTCCATGATACTGTTACTGACTCCAAGGAGGAGGCCTGTTAGCTCCATGATACTGTTATTGTCTCCAGGGAGGAGGCCTGTTAGCTCCATGATACTGTTAGTGTCTCCAGGGAGGAGGCCTGTTAGCTCCATGATACTGTTAGTGTCTCCAGGGAGGAGGCCTTTTAGCTCCATGATACTGTTGTCTCCAGGGAGGAGGCCTGTTAGCTCCATGATACTGTTAGTGTCTCCAGGGAGGAGGCCTGTTAGCTCCATGATACTGTTAGTGTCTACAGGGAGGAGGCCTGTTAGCTCCATGATATTGTTATTGTCTCCAGGGAGGAGGCCTGTTAGCTCCATGATACTGTTAGTGTCTACAGGGAGGAGGCCTGTTAGCTCCATGATACTGTTAGTGTCTCCAGGGAGGAGGCCTGTTAGCTCCATGATACTGTTATTGTCTACAGGGAGGAGGCCTGTTAGCTCCATGATACTGTTAGTGTCTACAGGGAGGAGGCCTGTTAGCTCCATGATACTGTTAGTGTCTACAGGGAGGAGGCCTGTTAGCTCCATGATACTGTTAGTGTCTCCAGGGAGGAGGCCTGTTAGCTCCATGATACTGTTATTGTCTACAGGGAGGAGGCCTGTTAGCTCCATGATACTGTTAGTGTCTACAGGGAGGAGGCCTGTTAGCTCCATGATACTGTTAGTGTCTCCAGGGAGGAGGCCTGTTAGCTCCATGATACTGTTAGTGTCTACAGGGAGGAGGCCTGTTAGCTCCATGATACTGTTAGTGTCTACAGGGAGGAGGCCTGTTAGCTCCATGATACTGTTAGTGTCTACAGGGAGGAGGCCTGTTAGCTCCATGATACTGTTATTGTCTACAGGGAGGAGGCCTGTTAGCTCCATGATACTGTTAGTGTCTACAGGGAGGAGGCCTGTTAGCTCCATGCTACTGTTATTGTCTACAGGGAGGAGGCCTGTTAGCTCCATGATACTGTTAGTGTCTACAGGGAGGAGGCCTGTTAGCTCCATGCTACTGTTATTGTCTACAGGGAGGAGGCCTGTTAGCTCCATGATACTGTTATTGTCTACAGGGAGGAGGCCTGTTAGCTCCATGATACTGTTGTCTTCAGGGAGGAGGCCTGTTAGCTCCATGATACTGTTGTCTCCAGGGAGGAGGCCTGTTAGCTCCATGATACTGTTGTCTACAGGGAGGAGGCCTGTTAGCTCCATGATACTGTTGTCTACAGGGAGGAGGCCTGTTAGCTCCATGATACTGTTGTCTCCAGGGAGGAGGCCTGTTAGCTCCATGATACTATTGTCTCCAAGGAGGAGGCCTGTTAGCTCCATGATACTCTTACTGACTCCAAGGAGGAGGCCTGTTAGCTCCATGATACTGTTATTGTCTCCAGGGAGGAGGCCTGTTAGCTCTATGATACTGTTGTCTCCAGGGAGGAGGCCTGTTAGCTCCATGATACTGTTAGTGTCTCCAATGAGGAGGCCTGTTAGCTCCATGATACTTTTGTCTCCAGGGAGGAGGCCTGTTAGCTCCATGATACTGTTAGTGTCTCCAGGGAGGAGGCCTGTTAGCTCCATGATACTGTTAGTGTCTACAGGGAGGAGGCCTGTTAGCTCCATGATACTGTTGTCTCCAGGGAGGAGGCCTGTTAGATCCATGATACTGTTATTGTCTCCAGGGAGGAGGCCTGTTAGCTCCATGATACTGTTGTCTCCAGGGAGGAGGCCTGTTAGCTCCATGATACTGTTATTGTCTCCAAGGAGGAGGCCTGTTAGCTCCATGATACTGTTAGTGTCTCCAGGGAGGAGGCCTGTTAGCTCCATGATACTGTTGTCTCCAGGGAGGAGGCCTGTTAGCTCCATGATACTGTTATCTCCAAGGAGGAGGCCTGTTAGCTCCATGATACTGTTGTCTCCAGGGAGGAGGCCTGTTAGCTCCATGATACTGTTAGTGTCTCCAGGGAGGAGGCCTGTTAGCTCCATGATACTGTTGTCTACAGGGAGGAGGCCTGTTAGCTCTATGATACTGTTAGTGTCTCCAGGGAGGAGGCCTGTTAGCTCCATGATACTGTTAGTGTCTCCAGGGAGGAGGCCTGTTAGCTCCATGATACTGTTATTGTCTCCAGGGAGGAGGCCTGTTAGCTCCATGATACTGTTGTCTACAGGGAGGAGGCCTGTTAGCTCGATGATACTGTTAGTGTCTCCAGGGAGGAGGCCTGTTAGCTCCATGATACTGTTATTGTCTCCAGGGAGGAGGCCTGTTAGCTCCATGATACTGTTAGTGTCTCCAGGGAGGAGGCCTGTTAGCTCCATGATACTGTTGTCTCCAGGGAGGAGGCCTGTTAGCTCCATGATACTGTTAGTGTCTTCAGGGAGGAGGCCTGTTAGCTCCATGATACTGTTAGTGTCTACAGGGAGGAGGCCTGTTAGCTCCATGATACTGTTAGTGTCTCCAGGGAGGAGGCCTGTTAGCTCCATGATACTGTTAGTGTCTCCAGGAAGGAGGCCTGTTAGCTCCATGATACTGTTAGTGTCTCCAGGGAGGAGGCCTGTTAGCTCCATGATACTGTTGTCTACAGGGAGGAGGCCTGTTAGCTCGATGATACTGTTAGTGTCTCCAGGGAGGAGGCCTGTTAGCTCCATGATACTGTTATTGTCTCCAGGGAGGAGGCCTGTTAGCTCCATGATACTGTTATTGTCTCCAGGGAGGAGGCCTGTTAGCTCCATGATACTGTTAGTGTCTCCAGGGAGGAGGCCTGTTAGCTCCATGATACTGTTGTCTCCAGGGAGGAGGCCTGTTAGCTCCATGATACTGTTAGTGTCTCCAGGGAGGAGGCCTGTTAGCTCCATGATACTGTTAGTGTCTACAGGGAGGAGGCCTGTTAGCTCCATGATACTGTTAGTGTCTCCAGGGAGGAGGCCTGTTAGCTCCATGATACTGTTAGTGTCTCCAGGGAGGAGGCCTGTTAGCTCCATGATACTGTTAGTGTCTCCAGGGAGGAGGCCTGTTAGCTCCATGATACTGTTGTCTACAGGGAGGAGGCCTGTTAGCTCCATGATACTGTTAGTGTCTCCAGGGAGGAGGCCTGTTAGCTCCATGATACTGTTGGTGTCTCCAGGGAGGAGGCCTGTTAGCTCCATGATACTGTTAGTGTCTCCAGGGAGGAGGCCTGTTAGCTCCATGATACTGTTATTGTCTCCAGGGAGGAGGCCTGTTAGCTCCATGATACTGTTGTCTACAGGGAGGAGGCCTGTTAGCTCGATGATACTGTTATTGTCTCCAGGGAGGAGGCCTGTTAGCTCCATGATACTGTTGTCTACAGGGAGGAGGCCTGTTAGCTCTATGATACTGTTAGTGTCTCCAGGGAGGTGGCCTGTTAGCTCCATGATACTGTTAGTGTCTCCAGGGAGGAGGCCTGTTAGCTCCATGATACTGTTATTGTCTCCAGGGAGGAGGCCTGTTAGCTCCATGATACTGTTGTCTACAGGGAGGAGGCCTGTTAGCTCGATGATACTGTTAGTGTCTCCAGGGAGGAGGCCTGTTAGCTCCATGATACTGTTATTGTCTCCAGGGAGGAGGCCTGTTAGCTCCATGATACTGTTATTGTCTCCAGGGAGGAGGCCTGTTAGCTCCATGATACTGTTATTGTCTCCAGGGAGGAGGCCTGTTAGCTCCATGATACTGTTGTCTTCAGGGAGGAGGCCTGTTAGCTCCATGATACTGTTATTGTCTCCAGGGAGGAGGCCTGTTAGCTCCATGATACTGTTGTCTCCAGGGGATGAAGGCCTGTTAGCTCCATGATACTGTTAGTGTCTCCAGGGGATGAAGGCCTGTTAGCTCCATGATACTGTTATTGTCTCCAGGGAGGAGGCCTGTTAGCTCCATGATACTGTTGTCTCCAGGGAGGAGGCCTGTTAGCTCCATGATACTGTTGTCTCCAGGGAGGAGGCCTGTTAGCTCCATGATACTGTTGTCTCCAGGGAGGAGGCCTGTTAGCTCCATGATACTGTTGTCTCCATGGAGGAGGCCTGTTAGCTCCATGATACTGTTAGTGTCTCCAGGGAGGAGGCCTGTTAGCTCCATGATACTGTTGTCTCCAGGGAGGAGGCCTGTTAGCTCCATGATACTGTTAGTGTCTCCAGGGAGGAGGCCTGCTAGCTCCATGATACTGTTGTCTCCAGGGAGGAGGCCTGTTAGCTCCATGATACTGTTACTGTCTACAGGGAGGAGGCCTGTTAGCTCCATGATACTGTTAGTGTCTACAGGGAGGAGGCCTGTTAGCTCCATGATACTGTTAGTGTCTCCAGGGAGGAGGCCTGTTAGCTCCATGATACTGTTAGTGTCTCCAGGGAGGAGGCCTGTTAGCTCCATGATACTGTTGTCTACAGGGAGGAGGCCTGTTAGCTCGATGATACTGTTAGTGTCTCCAGGGAGGAGGCCTTTTAGCTCCATGATACTGTTGGTGTCTCCAGGGAGGAGGCCTGTTAGCTCCATGATACTGTTAGTGTCTCCAGGGAGGAGGCCTGTTAGCTCCATGATACTGTTAGTGTCTCCAGGGAGGAGGCCTGTTAGCTCCATGATACTGTTAGTGTCTCCAGGGAGGAGGCCTGTTAGCTCCATGATACTGTTAGTGTCTCCAGGGAGGAGGCCTGTTAGCTCCATGATACTGTTATTGTCTCCAGGGAGGAGGCCTGTTAGCTCCATGATACTGTTATTGTCTCCAGGGAGGAGGCCTGTTAGCTCCATGATACTGTTAGTGTCTCCAGGGAGGAGGCCTGTTAGCTCCATGATACTGTTGTCTCCAGGGAGGAGGCCTGTTAGCTCCATGATACTGTTAGTGTCTCCAGGGAGGAGGCCTGTTAGCTCCATGATACTGTTAGTGTCTACAGGGAGGAGGCCTGTTAGCTCCATGATACTGTTAGTGTGTCCAGGGAGGAGGCCTGTTAGCTCCATGATACTGTTAGTGTCTCCAGGGAGGAGGCCTGTTAGCTCCATGATACTGTTAGTGTCTCCAGGGAGGAGGCCTGTTAGCTCCATGATACTGTTGTCTACAGGGAGGAGGCTTGTTAGCTCCATGATACTGTTAGTGTCTCCAGGGAGGAGGCCTTTTAGCTCCATGATACTGTTGGTGTCTCCAGGGAGGAGGCCTGTTAGCTCCATGATACTGTTAGTGTCTCCAGGGAGGAGGCCTGTTAGCTCCATGATACTGTTGTCTACAGGGAGGAGGCCTGTTAGCTCCATGATACTGTTATTGTCTCCAGGGAGGAGGCCTGTTAGCTCCATGATATTGTTATTGTCTACATGGGATGAAGGCCTGTTAGCTCCATGATATTGTTATTGTCTACAGGGGATGGAGGCCTGGTAGTTCCATGATACTGTTAGTGTCTACAGGGGATGAAGGCCTGTTAGCTCCATGATACTGTTGTCTACAGGGGATGAAGGCCTGTTAGCTCCATGATACTGTTGTCTACAGGGGATGAAGGCCTGTTAGCTCCATGATATTGTTAGTGTCTCCAGGGGATGGAGGCCTGTTAGCTCCATGATACTGTTAGTGTCTACAGGGGATGAAGGCCTGTTAGCTCCATGATACTGTTGTCTACAGGGGATGAAGGCCTGTTAGCTCCATGATACTGTTGTCTACAGGGGATGAAGGCCTGTTAGCTCCATGATACTGTTGTCTACAGGGGATGAAGGCCTGTTAGCTCCATGATATTGTTAGTGTCTCCAGGGAGGAGGCCTTTTAGCTCCATGATACTGTTGGTGTCTCCAGGGAGGAGGCCTGTTAGCTCCATGATACTGTTAGTGTCTCCAGGGAGGAGGCCTGTTAGCTCCATGATACTGTTAGTGTCTCCAGGGAGGAGGCCTGTTAGCTCCATGATACTGTTAGTGTCTCCAGGGAGGAGGCCTGTTAGCTCCATGATACTGTTGTCTCCAGGGAGGAGGCCTGTTAGCTCCATGATACTGTTAGTGTCTCCAGGGAGGAGGCCTGTTAGCTCCATGATACTGTTATTGTCTCCAGGGAGGAGGCCTGTTAGCTCCATGATACTGTTAGTGTCTCCAGGGAGGAGGCCTGTTAGCTCCATGATACTGTTGTCTCCAGGGAGGAGGCCTGTTAGCTCCATGATACTGTTAGTGTCTCCAGGGAGGAGGCCTGTTAGCTCCATGATACTGTTAGTGTCTACAGGGAGGAGGCCTGTTAGCTCCATGATACTGTTAGTGTGTCCAGGGAGGAGGCCTGTTAGCTCCATGATACTGTTAGTGTCTCCAGGGAGGAGGCCTGTTAGCTCCATGATACTGTTAGTGTCTCCAGGGAGGAGGCCTGTTAGCTCCATGATACTGTTGTCTACAGGGAGGAGGCTTGTTAGCTCCATGATACTGTTAGTGTCTCCAGGGAGGAGGCCTTTTAGCTCCATGATACTGTTGGTGTCTCCAGGGAGGAGGCCTGTTAGCTCCATGATACTGTTAGTGTCTCCAGGGAGGAGGCCTGTTAGCTCCATGATACTGTTATTGTCTCCAGGGAGGAGGCCTGTTAGCTCCATGATACTGTTATTGTCTCCAGGGAGGAGGCCTGTTAGCTCCATGATATTGTTATTGTCTACATGGGATGAAGGCCTGTTAGCTCCATGATATTGTTATTGTCTACAGGGGATGGAGGCCTGGTAGTTCCATGATACTGTTAGTGTCTACAGGGGATGAAGGCCTGTTAGCTCCATGATACTGTTGTCTACAGGGGATGAAGGCCTGTTAGCTCCATGATACTGTTGTCTACAGGGGATGAAGGCCTGTTAGCTCCATGATATTGTTAGTGTCTCCAGGGGATGGAGGCCTGTTAGCTCCATGATACTGTTAGTGTCTACAGGGGATGAAGGCCTGTTAGCTCCATGATACTGTTGTCTACAGGGGATGAAGGCCTGTTAGCTCCATGATACTGTTGTCTACAGGGGATGAAGGCCTGTTAGCTCCATGATACTGTTGTCTACAGGGGATGAAGGCCTGTTAGCTCCATGATATTGTTAGTGTCTCCAGGGGATGGAGGCCTGTTAGCTCCATGATACTGTTAGTGTCTCCAGGGAGGAGGCCTGTTAGCTCCATGATACTGTTGTCTCCAGGGAGGAGGCCTGTTAGCTCCATGATACTGTTAGTGTCTACAGGGGATGGAGGCCTGTTAGCTCCATGATACTGTTAGTGTCTCCAGGGAGGAGGCCTGTTAGCTCCATGATACTGTTAGTGTCTACAGGGGATGAAGGCCTGTTAGCTCCATGATACTGTTAGTGTCTCCAGGGGATGGAGGCCTGTTAGCTCCATGATACTGTTAGTGACTACAGGGGATGGAGGCCTGTTAGCTCCATGATACTGTTAGTGTCTCCAGGGAGGAGGCCTGTTAGCTCCATGATACTGTTAGTGTCTACAGGGGATGGAGGCCTGTTAGCTCCATGATACTGTTAGTGTCTACAGGGGATGAAGGCCTGTTAGCTCCATGATACTGTTAGTGTCTACAGGGGATGGAGGCCTGTTAGCTCCATGATACTGTTAGTGTCTACAGGGGATGAAGGCCTGTTAGCTCCATGATACTGTTAGTGTCTACAGGGAGGAGGCCTGTTAGCTCCATGATACTGTTAGTGTCTCCAGGGAGGAGGCCTGTTAGCTCCATGATACTGTTAGTGTCTACAGGTGATGGAGGCCTGTTAGCTCCATGATACTGTTAGTGTCTCCAGGGAGGAGGCCTGTTAGCTCCATGATACTGTTAGTGTCTACAGGGAGGAGGCCTGTTAGCTCCATGATACTGTTAGTGTCTCCAGGGAGGAGGCCTGTTAGCTCCATGATACTGTTAGTGTCTCCAGGGGATGGAGGCCTGTTAGCTCCATGATACTGTTAGTGTCTCCAGGGAGGAGGCCTGTTAGCTCCATGATACTGTTAGTGTCTCCAGGGAGGAGGCCTGTTAGCTCCATGATACTGTTAGTGTCTACAGGGGATGAAGGCCTGTTAGCTCCATGATACTGTTAGTGTCTACAGGGGATGGAGGCCTGTTAGCTCCATGATACTGTTAGTGTCTACAGGGGATGAAGGCCTGTTAGCTCTATGATACTGTTAGTGTCTACAGGGGATGAAGGCCTGTTAGCTCCATGATACTGTTAGTGTCTACAGGGGATGGAGGCCTGTTAGCTCCATGATACTGTTGTCTACAGGGGATGAAGGCCTGTTAGCTCCATGATACTGTTAGTGTCTACAGGGGATGGAGGCCTGTTAGCTCCATGATACTGTTAGTGTCTACAGGGAGGAGGCCTGTTAGCTCCATGATACTGTTAGTGTCTACAGGGGATGGAGGCCTGTTAGCTCCATGATACTGTTAGTGTCTACAGGGAGGAGGCCTGTTAGCTCCATGATACTGTTAGTGTCTACAGGGGATGGAGGCCTGTTAGCTCCATGATACTGTTAGTGTCTACAGGGGATGGAGGCCTGTTAGCTCCATGATACTGTTAGTGTCTACAGGGGATGAAGGCCTGTTAGCTCCATGATACTGTTAGTGTCTACAGGGGATGAAGGCCTGTTAGCTCCATGATACTGTTAGTGTCTCCAGGGGATGAAGGCCACACCAGAAGAGGAAGACAAGAGATGGCACCATTCACATCGCCCTTGACAAGTTCTCCTCTCCTCTCTTCGTCTCCTCTCCTCCTTTCTTCATCTCTTCCTCTCTTCCTTTCCTCCTCTCCTCCTCTCCTCTCTTCCTCTCTCCTCCTCTTCCCTCCCTCCTCTCTATCCTCTCCTCCTCTCTTCCTTTCTTCCTCTCCTCTCCTCTTCTCTTCTCTTCCTTTCTTCCTCTCCTCTCCTCTCTTCCTCTCTTCTCTTCCTTCCTCTCCTCCTCTAGCTACTCCCTATATAGTGCACTACTGTCAAAATGGTGGCTACTCCCTATATTCGCACTAATATCAAAATGGTGGCTACTCCCTATATAGTGCACTACTTTGGTAGCTAATCCCTATATAGAGTGCGCTCAAATGTTTAGTGAACTATATGGAATATGATGTGATTGTGGACACAACCAGATTATAATTCCCTCTTGTGTGTGTTTGCGTCATCCCAGGCCCGGGCCAGTGCTAAGAAGTTCCGTAAGGTGACCCTGACCATCTCTCCTAAAGGAATCATCATCACAGACACAGAGACACTGGACCTCATAGAGAACGTCTCCATATACAGGTAAACAATATGACATCATAATGACCTCATAGAGAACGTCTCCATATACAGGTAAACAATATGACATCATAATTTTACATTTACATTTACATTTAAGTCATTTAGCAGACGCTCTTATCCAGAGCGACTTACAATGACATCATAGAGAACGTTTCCATATACAGGTAAACAATATGACATCATAATGACATCATAGAGAATGTCTCCATATACAGGTAAACAATATGACATCATAGAGAACGTCTCCATAAACAGGTAAAAAATACGACATCATAATGACATCTCAGCCACAGTGGGATCTCAGCCCAGTAGGGTCTCAGCTCAGTAGGGTCTCAGCCCAGTAGGGTCTCCGCCCAGTAGGGTCTCAGCCCAGTAGGGTCTCAGCTCAGTAGGGTCTCAGCTCAGTAGGGTCTCAGCCCAGTAGGGTCTCCGCCCAGTAGGGTCTCAGCCCAGTAGAGTCTCAGCCCAGTAGGGTCTCAGCTCAGTAGGGTCTCAGCCCAGTAGGGTCTCAGCTCAGTAGGGTCTCAGCCCAGTAGGGTCTCAGCCACAGCGGGTCTCCGCCCAGTAGGGTCTCAGCCACAGCGGGTCTCAGCCACAGCGGGTCTCAGCCCAGTAGGGTCTCAGCTCAGTAGGGTCTCAGCTCAGTAGGGTCTCAGCCCAGTAGGGTCTCAGCTCAGTAGGGTCTCAGCTCAGTAGGGTCTCAGCCCAGTAGGGTCTCAGCCCAGTAGGGTCTCAGCTCAGTAGGGTCTCAGCTCAGTAGGGTCTCAGCTCAGTAGGGTCTCAGCTCAGTAGGGTCTCAGCCCAGTAGGGTCTCAGCTCAGTAGGGTCTCAGCTCAGTAGGGTCTCAGCCCAGTAGGGTCTCAGCTCAGTAGGGTCTCAGCCCAGTAGGGTCTCAGCCCAGTAGGGTCTCAGCTCAGTAGGGTCTCCGCCCAGTAGGGTCTCAGCCCAGTAGGGTCTCAGCTCAGTAGGGTCTCAGCTCAGTAGGGTCTCCGCCCAGTAGGGTCTCAGCCCAGTAGGGTCTCAGCTCAGTAGGGTCTCCGCCCAGTAGGGTCTCAGCCCAGTAGGGTCTCAGCTCAGTAGGGTCTCAGCTCAGTAGGGTCTCAGCCACAGCGGGTCTCAGCCCAGTAGGGTCTCAGCTCAGTAGGGTCTCCGCCCAGTAGGGTCTCAGCCCAGTAGGGTCTCAGCCCAGTAGAGTCTCAGCCCAGTAGGGTCTCCGCCCAGTAGGGTCTCCGCCCAGTAGGGTCTCCGCCCAGTAGGGTCTCAGCCCAGTAGAGTCTCAGCCCAGTAGGGTCTCAGCCCAGTAGGGTCTCCGCCCAGTAGGGTCTCAGCCCAGTAGGGTCTCAGCCCAGTAGGGTCTCAGCCCAGTAGGGTCTCAGCCCAGTAGAGTCTCAGCCCAGTAGGGTCTCAGCCCAGTAGGGTCTCAGCCACAGTGGGTCTCAGCTCAGTAGGGTCTCAGCCCAGTAGAGTCTCAGCCCAGTAGGGTCTCAGCTCAGTAGGGTCTCAGCCCAGTAGGGTCTCAGCCACAGTGGGTCTCAGCCCAGTAGGGTCTCAGCTCGGTAGGGTCTCAGCCCGGTAGAGTCTCAGCCCAGTAGAGTCTCAGCCCAGTAGGGTCTCAGCCCAGTAGGGTCTCAGCTCAGTAGGGTCTCAGCTCAGTAGGGTCTCAGCTCAGTAGGGTCTCAGCCACAGCGGGTCTCAGCCCGGTAGGGTCTCAGCTCGGTAGGGTCTCAGCTCAGTAGGGTCTCAGCCCAGTAGGGTCTCAGCTCAGTAGGGTCTCCGCCCAGTAGGGTCTCAGCCCAGTAGGGTCTCAGCCCAGTAGGGTCTCAGCCCAGTAGGGTCTCAGCCCAGTAGGGTCTCAGCTCAGTAGGGTCTCAGCTCAGTAGGGTCTCAGCTCAGTAGGGTCTTCGCCTAGTATGGTCTCAGCCCAGTAGGGTCTCCGCCCAGTAGGGTCTCAGCCCAGTAGGGTCTCAGCTCAGTAGGGTCTCAGCTCAGTAGGGTCTCAGCCACAGCGGGTCTCAGCCCAGTAGGGTCTCAGCTCAGTAGGGTCTCAGCCCAGTAGGGTCTCAGCCCAGTAGGGTCTCAGCCACAGTGGGTCTCAGCCCAGTAGGGTCTCAGCCACAGTGGGTCTCAGCCCAGTAGGGTCTCAGCCCAGTAGGGTCTCAGCTCAGTAGGGTCTCAGCCCAGTAGGGTCTCAGCCCAGTAGGGTCTCAGCCACAGCGGGTCTCAGCCACAGCGGGTCTCAGCCCAGTAGGGTCTCAGCCACAGCGGGTCTCAGCCCAGTAGGGTCTCAGTCCAGTAGGGTCTCAGCCACAGCGGATCTCAGCCCAGTAGGGTCTCAGCCACAGCGGGTCTCAGCCACAGCGGGTCTCAGCCCAGTAGGGTCTCAGCCACAGCGGGTCTCAGCCCAGTAGGGTCTCAGTCCAGTAGGGTCTCAGCCACAGCGGATCTCAGCTCAGTAGGGTCTCAGCAACAGTGGGTCTCAGCCCAGTAGGGTCTCAGCCACAGTGGGTCTCAGCTCAGTAGGGTCTCAGCCCAGTAGAGTCTCAGCTCAGTAGGGTCTCAGCTCAGTAGGGTCTCAGCCCAGTAGGGTCTCAGCCACAGTGGGTCTCAGCCCAGTAGGGTCTCAGCTCGGTAGGGTCTCAGCCCGGTAGAGTCTCAGCCCGGTAGAGTCTCAGCCCAGTAGGGTCTCAGCCCAGTAGGGTCTCAGCTCAGTAGGGTCTCAGCTCAGTAGGGTCTCAGCCCAGTAGGGTCTCAGCCACAGCGGGTCTCAGCCCAGTAGGGTCTCAGCTCGGTAGGGTCTCAGCTCAGTAGGGTCTCAGCCCAGTAGGGTCTCAGCTCAGTAGGGTCTCCGCCCAGTAGGGTCTCAGCCCAGTAGGGTCTCAGCCCAGTAGGGTCTCAGCCCAGTAGGGTCTCAGCCCAGTAGGGTCTCAGCTCAGTAGGGTCTCAGCTCAGTAGGGTCTCAGCTCAGTAGGGTCTCAGCTCAGTAGGGTCTCAGCTCAGTAGGGTCTCCGCCTAGTAGGGTCTCAGCCCAGTAGGGTCTCCGCCCAGTAGGGTCTCAGCCCAGTAGGGTCTCAGCTCAGTAGGGTCTCAGCTCAGTAGGGTCTCAGCCACAGCGGGTCTCAGCCCAGTAGGGTCTCAGCTCAGTAGGGTCTCAGCTCAGTAGGGTCTCAGCTCAGTAGGGTCTCAGCCACAGCGGGTCTCAGCCCAGTAGGGTCTCAGCTCAGTAGGGTCTCAGCCCAGTAGGGTCTCAGCCCAGTAGGGTCTCAGCCACAGTGGGTCTCAGCCCAGTAGGGTCTCAGCCACAGTGGGTCTCAGCCCAGTAGGGTCTCAGCCCAGTAGGGTCTCAGCCCAGTAGGGTCTCAGCCACAGCGGGTCTCAGCCACAGCGGGTCTCAGCCCAGTAGGGTCTCAGCCACAGCGGGTCTCAGCCCAGTAGGGTCTCAGTCCAGTAGGGTCTCAGCCACAGCGGATCTCAGCTCAGTAGGGTCTCAGCAACAGTGGGTCTCAGCCCAGTAGGGTCTCAGCCACAGTGGGTCTCAGCCCAGTAGGGTCTCAGCTCAGTAGGGTCTCAGCCCAGTAGGGTCTCAGCCACAGCAGATCTTAGCCCAGTAGGGTCTCAGCTCAGTAGGGTCTCAGCCACAGCGGATCTCAGCACAGTAGGGTCTCAGCCCAGTAGGGTCTCAGCCCAGTAGGGTCTCAGCCACAGCGGATCTCAGCTCAGTAGCAATAAGCAGAGGGAGCCCTCCAGTAGCTTGGCCAATCTGTGTTCCAAATGGCAACCTATTCCCTATAGTGCACAACTTTTAGCAAAAGCCCACGCTATGGGGAATAGGTTGCTATTACGTTGAATGGTTCCGTGCTACACACTAATGAGGCGTCAGGTAGCCTAGTGGTTGAAGCATTGGGCCAGTAGCCGCAAGGTTGCTAGATCGAATCCCCAAGCTGACAAGGTAAAAATTAGTAGTTCTGCCCCTGAGCAAGGCAGTTAACCCACTGTTCCCCCAGGCGCCTTGGATGTCGATTAAGGCCACCCCCCTCTGATTCAGAGGGGTTGGGATAAATACGGAAGACACATTTCAGTTGGACAACTGACTCCTCCCTGGAGACAACAGTATCATGGAGCTAAAAGGCCTCCTCCCTGTAGACAACAGTATCATGGAGCTAACAGGCCTCCTCCCTGGAGACAACAGTATCATGGAGCTAACAGGCCTCCTCCCTGGAGACACTAACAGTATCATGGAGCTAACAGGCCTCCTCCCTGGAGACACTAACAGTATCATGGAGCTAACAGGCCTCCTCCCTGGAGACACTAACAGTATCATGGAGCTAACAGGCCTCCTCCCTGGAGACACTAACAGTATCATGGAGCTAACAGGCCTCCTCCCTGTAGACAACAGTATCATGGAGCTAACAGGCCTCCTCCCTGGAGACACTAACAGTATCATGGAGCTAACAGGCCTCCTCCCTGGAGACACTAACAGTATCATGGAGCTAACAGGCCTCCTCCCTGTAGACAACAGTATCATGGAGCTAACAGGCCTCCTCCCTGGAGACACTAACAGTATCATGGAGCTAACAGGCCTCCTCCCTGGAGACACTAACAGTATCATGGAGCTAACAGGCCTCCTCCCTGGAAACACTAACAGTATCATGGAGCTAACGGGCCTCCTCCCTGGAGACACTAACAGTATCATGGAGCTAACAGGCCTCCTCCCTGGAGACAATAACAGTATCATGGAGCTAACAGGCCTCCTCCCTGGAGACACTAACAGTATCATGGAGCTAACAGGCCTCCTCCCTGGAGACACTAACAGTATCATGGAGCTAACAGGCCTCCTCCCTGGAGACACTAACAGTATCATGGAGCTAACAGGCCTCCTCCCTGGAGACAACAGTATCATGGAGCTAACAGGCCTCCTCCCTGGAGACACTAACAGTATCATGGAGCTAACAGGCCTCCTCCCTGTAGACAACAGTATCATGGAGCTAACAGGCCTCCTCCCTGGAGACACTAACAGTATCATGGAGCTAACAGGCCTCCTCCCTGGAGACACTAACAGTATCATGGAGCTAACAGGCCTCCTCCCTGGAGACACTAACAGTATCATGGAGCTAACAGGCCTCCTCCCTGGAGACACTAACAGTATCATGGAGCTAACAGGCCTCCTCCCTGGAGACACTAACAGTATCATGGAGCTAACAGGCCTCCTCCCTGTAGACAACAGTATCATGGAGCTAACAGGCCTCCTCCCTGGAGACACTAACAGTATCATGGAGCTAACAGGCCTCCTCCCTGGAGACAACAGTATCATGGAGCTAACAGGCCTCCTCCCTGGAGACAATAACAGTATCATGGAGCTAACAGGCCTCCTCCCTGGAGACAACAGTATCATGGAGCTAACAGGCCTCCTCCCTGGAGACACTAACAGTATCATGGAGCTAACAGGCCTCCTCCCTGAAGACACTAACAGTATCATGGAGCTAACAGGCCTCCTCCCTGAAGACACTAACAGTATCATGGAGCTAACAGGCCTCCTCCCTGGAGACACTAACAGTATCATGGAGCTAACAGGCCTCCTCCCTGGAGACACTAACAGTATCATGGAGCTAACAGGCCTCCTCCCTGTAGACAACAGTATCATGGAGCTAACAGGCCTCCTCCCTGTAGACAACAGTATCATGGAGCTAACAGGCCTCCTCCCTGGAGACACTAACAGTATCATGGAGCTAACAGGCCTCCTCCCTGGAGACACTAACAGTATCATGGAGCTAACAGGCCTCCTCCCTGGAGACACTAACAGTATCATGGAGCTAACGGGCCTCCTCCCTGGAGACACTAACAGTATCATGGAGCTAACAGGCCTCCTCCCTGGAGACAATAACAGTATCATGGAGCTAACAGGCCTCCTCCCTGGAGACACTAACAGTATCATGGAGCTAACAGGCCTCCTCCCTGGAGACACTAACAGTATCATGGAGCTAACAGGCCTCCTCCCTGGAGACACTAACAGTATCATGGAGCTAACAGGCCTCCTCCCTGGAGACAACAGTATCATGGAGCTAACAGGCCTCCTCCCTGGAGACACTAACAGTATCATGGAGCTAACAGGCCTCCTCCCTGTAGACAACAGTATCATGGAGCTAACAGGCCTCCTCCCTGGAGACACTAACAGTATCATGGAGCTAACAGGCCTCCTCCCTGGAGACAACAGTATCATGGAGCTAACAGGCCTCCTCCCTGGAGACACTAACAGTATCATGGAGCTAACAGGCCTCCTCCCTGGAGACACTAACAGTATCATGGAGCTAACAGGCCTCCTCCCTGGAGACACTAACAGTATCATGGAGCTAACAGGCCTCCTCCCTGGAGACACTAACAGTATCATGGAGCTAACAGGCCTCCTCCCTGGAGACAACAGTATCATGGAGCTAACAGGCCTCCTCCCTGGAGACAATAACAGTATCATGGAGCTAACAGGCCTCCTCCCTGGAGACAACAGTATCATGGAGCTAACAGGCCTCCTCCCTGGAGACACTAACAGTATCATGGAGCTAACAGGCCTCCTCCCTGAAGACACTAACAGTATCATGGAGCTAACAGGCCTCCTCCCTGAAGACACTAACAGTATCATGGAGCTAACAGGCCTCCTCCCTGGAGACACTAACAGTATCATGGAGCTAACAGGCCTCCTCCCTGGAGACACTAACAGTATCATGGAGCTAACAGGCCTCCTCCCTGTAGACAACAGTATCATGGAGCTAACAGGCCTCCTCCCTGTAGACAACAGTATCATGGAGCTAACAGGCCTCCTCCCTGGAGACACTAACAGTATCATGGAGCTAACAGGCCTCCTCCCTGGAGACACTAACAGTATCATGGAGCTAACAGGCCTCCTCCCTGGAGACAACAGTATCATGGAGCTAACAGGCCTCCTCCCTGGAGACACTAACAGTATCATGGAGCTAACAGGCCTCCTCCCTGGAGACACTAACAGTATCATGGAGCTAACAGGCCCCCTCCCTGGAGACAACAGTATCATGGAGCTAACAGGCCTCCTCCCTGGAGACAACAGTATCATGGAGCTAACAGGCCTCCTCCCTGGAGACACTTACAGTATCATGGAGCTAACAGGCCTCCTCCCTGGAGACACTAACAGTATCATGGAGCTAACAGGCCTCCTCCCTGTAGACAACAGTATCATGGAGCTAACAGGCCTCCTCCCTGGAGACACTAACAGTATCATGGAGCTAACAGGCCTCCTCCCTGGAGACAACAGTATCATGGAGCTAACAGGCCTCCTCTCTGGAGACAATAACAGTATCATGGAGCTAACAGGCCTCCTCCCTGGAGACAACAGTATCATGGAGCTAACAGGCCTCCTCCCTGGAGACAATAACAGTATCATGGAGCTAACAGGCCTCCTCCCTGTAGACAACAGTATCATGGAGCTAACAGGCCTCCTCCCTGGAGACACTAACAGTATCATGGAGCTAACAGGCCTCCTCCCTGGAGACAACAGTATCATGGAGCTAACAGGCCTCCTCCCTGGAGACAATAACAGTATCATGGAGCTAACAGGCCTCCTCCCTGGAGACAACAGTATCATGGAGCTAACAGGCCTCCTCCCTGGAGACACTAACAGTATCATGGAGCTAACAGGCCTCCTCCCTGAAGACACTAACAGTATCATGGAGCTAACAGGCCTCCTCCCTGAAGACACTAACAGTATCATGGAGCTAACAGGCCTCCTCCCTGAAGACACTAACAGTATCATGGAGCTAACAGGCCTCCTCCCTGGAGACACTAACAGTATCATGGAGCTAACAGGCCTCCTCCCTGGAGACACTAACAGTATCATGGAGCTAACAGGCCTCCTCCCTGTAGACAACAGTATCATGGAGCTAACAGGCCTCCTCCCTGGAGACACTAACAGTATCATGGAGCTAACAGGCCTCCTCCCTGGAGACACTAACAGTATCATGGAGCTAACAGGCCTCCTCCCTGGAGACACTAACAGTATCATGGAGCTAACAGGCCTCCTCCCTGGAGACACTAACAGTATCATGGAGCTAACAGGCCTCCTCCCTGGAGACACTAACAGTATCATGGAGCTAACAGGCCTCCTCCCTGGAGACACTAACAGTATCATGGAGCTAACAGATCCCCTCCCTGGAGACAACAGTATCATGGAGCTAACAGGCCTCCTCCCTGGAGACACTAACAGTATCATGGAGCTAACAGGCCTCCTCCCTGGAGACACTAACAGTATCATGGAGCTAACAGGCCTCCTCCCTGTAGACAACAGTATCATGGAGCTAACAGGCCTCCTCCCTGGAGACACTAACAGTATCATGGAGCTAACAGGCCTCCTCCCTGGAGACACTAACAGTATCATGTAGCTAACAGGCCTCCTCTCTGGAGACAATAACAGTATCATGGAGCTAACAGGCCTCCTCCCTGGAGACAACAGTATCATGGAGCTAACAGGCCTCCTCCCTGGAGACAATAACAGTATCATGGAGCTAACAGGCCTCCTCCCTGGAGACAACAGTATCATGGAGCTAACAGGCCTCCTCTCTGGAGACAACAGTATCATGGAGCTAACAGGCCTCCTCCCTGGAGACAACAGTATCATGGAGCTAACAGGCCTCCTCCCTGGAGACAACAGTATCATGGAGCTAACAGGCCTCCTCCCTGGAGACAACAGTATCATGGAACTAACAGGCCTCCTCTCTGGAGACAATAACAGTATCATGGAGCTAACAGGCCTCCTCCCTGGAGACAACAGTATCATGAGGCTAACAGGCCTCCTCCCTGGAGACAACAGTATCATGGAGCTAACAGGCCTCCTCCTTGGAGACACTAACAGTATCATGGAGCTAACAGGCCTCCTCCCTGTAGACAACAGTATCATGGAGCTAACAGGCCTCCTCTCTGGAGACAATAACAGTATCATGGAGCTAACAGGCCTCCTCCCTGGAGACACTAACAGTATCATGGAGCTAACAGGCCTCCTCCCTGGAGACACTAACAGTATCATGGAGCTAACAGGCCTCCTCCCTGGAGACACTAACAGTATCATGGAGCTAACAGGCCTCCTCCCTGTAGACACTAACAGTATCATGGAGCTAACAGGCCTCCTCCCTGGAGACAACAGTATCATGGAGCTAACAGGCCTCCTCCCTGGAGACACTAACAGTATCATGGAGCTAACAGGCCTCCTCCCTGGAGACACTAACAGTATCATGGAGCTAACAGGCCTCCTCCCTGGAGACACTAACAGTATCATGGAGCTAACAGGCCTCCTCCATGGAGACACTAACAGTATCATCGAGCTAACAGGCCTCCTCCCTGTAGACAACAGTATCATGGAGCTAACAGGCCTCCTCCCTGGAGACACTAACAGTATCATGGAGCTAACAGGCCTCCTCCCTGGAGACACTAACAGTATCATGGAGCTAACAGGCCTCCTCCCTGGAGACAATAACAGTATCATGGAGCTAACAGGCCTCCTCCCTGTAGACAACAGTATCATGGAGCTAACAGGCCTCCTCCCTGGAGACAACAGTATCATGGAGCTAACAGGCCTCCTCCCTGGAGACACTAACAGTATCATGGAGCTAACAGGCCTCCTCCCTGAAGACACTAACAGTATCATGGAGCTAACAGGCCTCCTCCCTGAAGACACTAACAGTATCATGGAGCTAACAGGCCTCCTCCCTGGAGACACTACCAGTATCATGGAGCTAACAGGCCTCCTCCCTGGAGACACTAACAGTATCATGGAGCTAACAGGCCCCCTCCCTGGAGACAACAGTATCATGGAGCTAACAGGCCTCCTCCCTGGAGACAACAGTATCATGGAGCTAACAGGCCTCCTCCCTGGAGACACTAACAGTATCATGGAGCTAACAGGCCTCCTCCCTGAAGACACTAACAGTATCATGGAGCTAACAGGCCTCCTCCCTGAAGACACTAACAGTATCATGGAGCTAACAGGCCTCCTCCCTGGAGACACTAACAGTATCATGGAGCTAACAGGCCTCCTCCCTGGAGACACTAACAGTATCATGGAGCTAACAGGCCTCCTCCCTGTAGACAACAGTATCATGGAGCTAACAGGCCTCCTCCCTGTAGACAACAGTATCATGGAGCTAACAGGCCTCCTCCCTGGAGACACTAACAGTATCATGGAGCTAACAGGCCTCCTCCCTGGAGACACTAACAGTATCATGGAGCTAACAGGCCTCCTCCCTGGAGACAACAGTATCATGGAGCTAACAGGCCTCCTCCCTGGAGACACTAACAGTATCATGGAGCTAACAGGCCTCCTCCCTGGAGACACTAACAGTATCATGGAGCTAACAGGCCCCCTCCCTGGAGACAACAGTATCATGGAGCTAACAGGCCTCCTCCCTGGAGACAACAGTATCATGGAGCTAACAGGCCTCCTCCCTGGAGACAACAGTATCATGGAGCTAATAGGCCTCCTCCCTGGAGACAACAGTATCATGGAGCTAACAGGCCTCCTCCCTGGAGACAACAGTATCATGGAACTAACAGGCCTCCTCTCTGGAGACAATAACAGTATCATGGAGCTAACAGGCCTCCTCCCTGGAGACAACAGTATCATGAGGCTAACAGGCCTCCTCCCTGGAGACAACAGTATCATGGAGCTAACAGGCCTCCTCCCTGGAGACACTAACAGTATCATGGAGCTAACAGGCCTCCTCCCTGGAGACAACAGTATCATGGAGCTAACAGGCCTCCTCTCTGGAGACAATAACAGTATCATGGAGCTAACAGGCCTCCTCCCTGGAGACACTAACAGTATCATGGAGCTAACAGGCCTCCTCCCTGGAGACACTAACAGTATCATGGAGCTAACAGGCCTCCTCCCTGGAGACACTAACAGTATCATGGAGCTAACAGGCCTCCTCCCTGTAGACACTAACAGTATCATGGAGCTAACAGGCCTCCTCCCTGGAGACAACAGTATCATGGAGCTAACAGGCCTCCTCCCTGGAGACACTAACAGTATCATGGAGCTAACAGGCCTCCTCCCTGGAGACACTAACAGTATCATGGAGCTAACAGGCCTCCTCCCTGGAGACACTAACAGTATCATGGAGCTAACAGGCCTCCTCCATGGAGACACTAACAGTATCATCGAGCTAACAGGCCTCCTCCCTGTAGACAACAGTATCATGGAGCTAACAGGCCTCCTCCCTGGAGACACTAACAGTATCATGGAGCTAACAGGCCTCCTCCCTGGAGACAACAGTATCATGGAGCTAACAGGCCTCCTCCCTGGAGACAATAACAGTATCATGGAGCTAACAGGCCTCCTCCCTGTAGACAACAGTATCATGGAGCTAACAGGCCTCCTCCCTGGAGACAACAGTATCATGGAGCTAACAGGCCTCCTCCCTGGAGACACTAACAGTATCATGGAGCTAACAGGCCTCCTCCCTGAAGACACTAACAGTATCATGGAGCTAACAGGCCTCCTCCCTGAAGACACTAACAGTATCATGGAGCTAACAGGCCTCCTCCCTGAAGACACTAACAGTATCATGGAGCTAACAGGCCTCCTCCCTGGAGACACTACCAGTATCATGGAGCTAACAGGCCTCCTCCCTGGAGACACTAACAGTATCATGGAGCTAACAGGCCCCCTCCCTGGAGACAACAGTATCATGGAGCTAACAGGCCTCCTCCCTGGAGACAACAGTATCATGGAGCTAACAGGCCTCCTCCCTGGAGACACTAACAGTATCATGGAGCTAACAGGCCTCCTCCCTGAAGACACTAACAGTATCATGGAGCTAACAGGCCTCCTCCCTGAAGACACTAACAGTATCATGGAACTAACAGGCCTCCTCCCTGGAGACACTAACAGTATCATGGAGCTAACAGGCCTCCTCCCTGGAGACACTAACAGTATCATGGAGCTAACAGGCCTCCTCCCTGGAGACACTACCAGTATCATGGAGCTAACAGGCCTCCTCCCTGGAGACACTAACAGTATCATGGAGCTAACAGGCCCCCTCCCTGGAGACAACAGTATCATGGAGCTAACAGGCCTCCTCCCTGGAGACAACAGTATCATGGAGCTAACAGGCCTCCTCCCTGGAGACACTAACAGTATCATGGAGCTAACAGGCCTCCTCCCTGAAGACACTAACAGTATCATGGAGCTAACAGGCCTCCTCCCTGAAGACACTAACAGTATCATGGAGCTAACAGGCCTCCTCCCTGGAGACACTAACAGTATCATGGAGCTAACAGGCCTCCTCCCTGGAGACACTAACAGTATCATGGAGCTAACAGGCCTCCTCCCTGGAGACACTAACAGTATCATGGAGCTAACAGGCCTCCTCCCTGGAGACAACAGTATCATGGAGCTAACAGGCCTCCTCCCTGGAGACACTAACAGTATCATGGAGCTAACAGGCCTCCTCCCTGGAGACACTAACAGTATCATGGAGCTAACAGGCCCCCTCCCTGGAGACAACAGTATCATGGAGCTAACAGGCCTCCTCCCTGGAGACAACAGTATCATGGAGCTAACAGGCCTCCTCCCTGGAGACACTAACAGTATCATGGAGCTAACAGGCCTCCTCCCTGGAGACACTAACAGTATCATGGAGCTAACAGGCCTCCTCCCTGTAGACAACAGTATCATGGAGCTAACAGGCCTCCTCCCTGGAGACACTAACAGTATCATGGAGCTAACAGGCCTCCTCCCTGGAGACAACAGTATCATGGAGCTAACAGGCCTCCTCTCTGGAGACAATAACAGTATCATGGAGCTAACAGGCCTCCTCCCTGGAGACAACAGTATCATGGAGCTAACAGGCCTCCTCCCTGGAGACAACAGTATCATGGAGCTAACAGGCCTCCTCTCTGGAGACACTAACAGTATCATGGAGCTAACAGGCCTCCTCCCTGGAGACAACAGTATCATGGAGCTAACAGGCCTCCTCTCTGGAGACAATAACAGTATCATGGAGCTAACAGGCCTCCTCCCTGGAGACACTAACAGTATCATGGAGCTAACAGGCCTCCTCCCTGGAGACACTAACAGTATCATGGAGCTAACAGGCCTCCTCCCTGGAGACACTAACAGTATCATGGAGCTAACAGGCCTCCTCCCTGTAGACACTAACAGTATCATGGAGCTAACAGGCCTCCTCCCTGGAGACAACAGTATCATGGAGCTAACAGGCCTCCTCCCTGGAGACACTAACAGTATCATGGAGCTAACAGGCCTCCTCCCTGGAGACACTAACAGTATCATGGAGCTAACAGGCCTCCTCCCTGGAGACACTAACAGTATCATGGAGCTAACAGGCCTCCTCCATGGAGACACTAACAGTATCATCGAGCTAACAGGCCTCCTCCCTGTAGACAACAGTATCATGGAGCTAACAGGCCTCCTCCCTGGAGACACTAACAGTATCATGGAGCTAACAGGCCTCCTCCCTGGAGACAACAGTATCATGGAGCTAACAGGCCTCCTCCCTGGAGACAATAACAGTATCATGGAGCAAACAGGCCTCCTCCCTGTAGACAACAGTATCATGGAGCTAACAGGCCTCCTCCCTGGAGACAACAGTATCATGGAGCTAACAGGCCTCCTCCCTGGAGACACTAACAGTATCATGGAGCTAACAGGCCTCCTCCCTGGAGACACTAACAGTATCATGGAGCTAACAGGCCTCCTCCCTGGAGACACTAACAGTATCATGGAGCTAACAGGCCTCCTCCCTGTAGACAACAGTATCATGGAGCTAACAGGCCTCCTCCCTGGAGACACCAACAGTATCATGGAGCTAACAGGCCTCCTCCCTGGAGACAACAGTATCATGGAGCTAACAGGCCTCCTCCCTGGAGACACTAACAGTATCATGGAGCTAACAGGCCTCCTCCCTGGAGACACTAACAGTATCATGGAGCTAACAGGCCTCCTCCCTGGAGACACTAACAGTATCATGGAGCTAACAGGCCTCCTCCCTGGAGACACTAACAGTATCATGGAGCTAACAGGCCTCCTCCCTGTAGACACTAACAGTATCATGGAGCTAACAGGCCTCCTCCCTGGAGACAACAGTATCATGGAGCTAACAGGCCTCCTCCCTGGAGACACTAACAGTATCATGGAGCTAACAGGCCTCCTCCCTGGAGACACTAACAGTATCATGGAGCTAACAGGCCTCCTCCCTGGAGACACTAACAGTATCATGGAGCTAACAGGCCTCCTCCATGGAGACACTAACAGTATCATCGAGCTAACAGGCCTCCTCCCTGTAGACAACAGTATCATGGAGCTAACAGGCCTCCTCCCTGGAGACACTAACAGTATCATGGAGCTAACAGGCCTCCTCCCTGGAGACAACAGTATCATGGAGCTAACAGGCCTCCTCCCTGGAGACAATAACAGTATCATGGAGCTAACAGGCCTCCTCCCTGTAGACAACAGTATCATGGAGCTAACAGGCCTCCTCCCTGGAGACAACAGTATCATGGAGCTAACAGGCCTCCTCCCTGGAGACACTAACAGTATCATGGAGCTAACAGGCCTCCTCCCTGAAGACACTAACAGTATCATGGAGCTAACAGGCCTCCTCCCTGAAGACACTAACAGTATCATGGAGCTAACAGGCCTCCTCCCTGGAGACACTACCAGTATCATGGAGCTAACAGGCCTCCTCCCTGGAGACACTAACAGTATCATGGAGCTAACAGGCCCCCTCCCTGGAGACAACAGTATCATGGAGCTAACAGGCCTCCTCCCTGGAGACAACAGTATCATGGAGCTAACAGGCCTCCTCCCTGGAGACACTAACAGTATCATGGAGCTAACAGGCCTCCTCCCTGAAGACACTAACAGTATCATGGAGCTAACAGGCCTCCTCCCTGAAGACACTAACAGTATCATGGAGCTAACAGGCCTCCTCCCTGGAGACACTAACAGTATCATGGAGCTAACAGGCCTCCTCCCTGGAGACACTAACAGTATCATGGAGCTAACAGGCCTCCTCCCTGTAGACAACAGTATCATGGAGCTAACAGGCCTCCTCCCTGGAGACACTAACAGTATCATGGAGCTAACAGGCCTCCTCCCTGGAGACACTAACAGTATCATGGAGCTAACAGGCCTCCTCCCTGGAGACAACAGTATCATGGAGCTAACAGGCCTCCTCCCTGGAGACACTAACAGTATCATGGAGCTAACAGGCCTCCTCCCTGGAGACACTAACAGTATCATTGAGCTAACAGGCCCCCTCCCTGGAGACAACAGTATCATGGAGCTAACAGGCCTCCTCCCTGGAGACAACAGTATCATGGAGCTAACAGGCCTCCTCCCTGGAGACACTAACAGTATCATGGAGCTAACAGGCCTCCTCCCTGGAGACACTAACAGTATCATGGAGCTAACAGGCCTCCTCCCTGTAGACAACAGTATCATGGAGCTAACAGGCCTCCTCCCTGGAGACACTAACAGTATCATGGAGCTAACAGGCCTCCTCCCTGGAGACAACAGTATCATGGAGCTAACAGGCCTCCTCTCTGGAGACAATAACAGTATCATGGAGCTAACAGGCCTCCTCCCTGGAGACAACAGTATCATGGAGCTAACAGGCCTCCTCCCTGGAGACAATAACAGTATCATGGAGCTAACAGGCCTCCTCCCTGGAGACATAAGTATCATGGAGCTAACAGGCCTCCTCCCTGGAGACAATAACAGTATCATGGAGCTAACAGGCCTCCTCCCTGTAGACAACAGTATCATGGAGCTAACAGGCCTCCTCCCTGGAGACAACAGTATCATGGAGCTAACAGGCCTCCTCCCTGGAGACACTAACAGTATCATGGAGCTAACAGGCCTCCTCCCTGAAGACACCAACAGTATCATGGAGCTAACAGGCCTCCTCCCTGAAGACACTAACAGTATCATGGAGCTAACAGGCCTCCTCCCTGGAGACACTACCAGTATCATGGAGCTAACAGGCCTCCTCCCTGGAGACACTAACAGTATCATGGAGCTAACAGGCCCCCTCCCTGGAGACAACAGTATCATGGAGCTAACAGGCCTCCTCCCTGGAGACAACAGTATCATGGAGCTAACAGGCCTCCTCCCTGGAGACACTAACAGTATCATGGAGCTAACAGGCCTCCTCCCTGAAGACACTAACAGTATCATGGAGCTAACAGGCCTCCTCCCTGAAGACACTAACAGTATCATGGAGCTAACAGGCCTCCTCCCTGGAGACACTAACAGTATCATGGAGCTAACAGGCCTCCTCCCTGGAGACACTAACAGTATCATGGAGCTAACAGGCCTCCTCCCTGTAGACAACAGTATCATGGAGCTAACAGGCCTCCTCCCTGGAGACACTAACAGTATCATGGAGCTAACAGGCCTCCTCCCTGGAGACACTAACAGTATCATGGAGCTAACAGGCCTCCTCCCTGGAGACAACAGTATCATGGAGCTAACAGGCCTCCTCCCTGGAGACACTAACAGTATCATGGAGCTAACAGGCCTCCTCCCTGGAGACACTAACAGTATCATGGAGCTAACAGGCCCCCTCCCTGGAGACAACAGTATCATGGAGCTAACAGGCCTCCTCCCTGGAGACAACAGTATCATGGAGCTAACAGGCCTCCTCCCTGGAGACACTAACAGTATCATGGAGCTAACAGGCCTCCTCCCTGGAGACACTAACAGTATCATGGAGCTAACAGGCCTCCTCCCTGTAGACAACAGTATCATGGAGCTAACAGGCCTCCTCCCTGGAGACACTAACAGTATCATGGAGCTAACAGGCCTCCTCCCTGGAGACAACAGTATCATGGAGCTAACAGGCCTCCTCTCTGGAGACAATAACAGTATCATGGAGCTAACAGGCCTCCTCCCTGGAGACAACAGTATCATGGAGCTAACAGGCCTCCTCCCTGGAGACAATAACAGTATCATGGAGCTAACAGGCCTCCTCCCTGGAGACATAAGTATCATGGAGCTAACAGGCCTCCTCTCTGGAGACAACAGTATCATGGAGCTAACAGGCCTCCTCCCTGGAGACAACAGTATCATGGAGCTAACAGGCCTCCTCCCTGGAGACAACAGTATCATGGAGCTAACAGGCCTCCTCCCTGGAGACACTAACAGTATCATGGAGCTAACAGGCCTCCTCTCTGGAGACAATAACAGTATCATGGAGCTAACAGGCCTCCTCCCTGGAGACAACAGTATCATGGAGCTAACAGGCCTCCTCCCTGGAGACAACAGTATCATGGAGCTAACAGGCCTCCTCCCTGGAGACACTAACAGTATCATGGAGCTAACAGGCCTCCTCCCTGGAGACAACAGTATCATGGAGCTAACAGGCCTCCTCTCTGGAGACAATAACAGTATCATGGAGCTAACAGGCCTCCTCCCTGGAGACACTAACAGTATCATGGAGCTAACAGGCCTCCTCCCTGGAGACACTAACAGTATCATGGAGCTAACAGGCCTCCTCCCTGGAGACACTAACAGTATCATGGAGCTAACAGGCCTCCTCCCTGTAGACACTAACAGTATCATGGAGCTAACAGGCCTCCTCCCTGGAGACAACAGTATCATGGAGCTAACAGGCCTCCTCCCTGGAGACACTAACAGTATCATGGAGCTAACAGGCCTCCTCCCTGGAGACACTAACAGTATCATGGAGCTAACAGGCCTCCTCCCTGGAGACAACAGTATCATGGAGCTAACGGGACTCCTCCCTGGAGACAATAACAGTATCATGGAGCTAACAGGCCTCCTCCCTGGAGACACTAACAGTATCATGGAGCTAACAGGCCTCCTTTCCCCTAATCCATCCTGTAGATCACAGTGCATTCGGAAAGTATTCAGACACCTTGACTTTTTCCACATTTTGTTTTGTTACAGCCTTATTTTAAAATATATTAAATTGTTTTTCCCCCCTCATCAATCTACACACAATACCCCATAATGACAAAGCCAAAACTTGTTTTTAGAAATGTGTGCAAATTTATAAAAATAAAAACATGAAAAATCACATTAACACAAGTATTCAGATACTTTGCTCAGTACTTTATTGAAGCACCTTTGGCAGCGATTACAGCTACGAGTCTTCTTGGGTATGACGCTACAAGCTTGGCACACCTGTATTTGGGGAGTTTCCCATTCTCTGCAGATCCTCTCAAGCTCTGTCAGGTTGGATGGGGAGCGTCGCTGCACAGCTATTTTCAGGTATCTCCAAAGATGATCGATCGGGATCAAGTCCAGGCTCTGGCTGGGCCACTCAAGGACATTCAGAGATTTGTCCCTGATGCCAATCCTGCGTTGTCTTGGCTGTGTGCTTAGGGTCGTTGTTCTGTTGGAAGGTGAACCTTCGCCCCAGTCTAAGGTCCTGAGCACTCTGGAGCAGGTTTTCATCAAGGCTCTCTCTACATTGCTCTGTTCATCTTTCCCTCGATACTGACTAGTCTCCAAGTCCCTACCGCTGAATAACATTCCCACAGGATGATGCAGCCACCAACATGCTTCACCATAGGAATGGTGCCAGGTTTCCTCCAGACGTGACGCTTGGCATTCAGGCCAAAGAGTTCAATCTTGGTGTTACGAACCCCTTTGGCCCTGCAGTCTAGGGGGGATGGAAACGAGACCCGTAACATATCTCATGCAAATCATAACAGTGAAAAGGAACAGTGAGAACTAAAAGATATCCACAGACAACTTAAACTTACCGTCAAACACTTCAGGTTTATTTTAAACACACGGTAATGGGGTGTGGGGAAAAGGGGCTGAGCTGGACCCAAGGAAATAAATAATAAATATCCAAAAAACCCTAAGCTAGTCTTACCTGCTTCAATAACAGCTAGCTAACTAACCAATAAAATACAGTGGGTGGTCCACCGAGTTCTAACTAGGGTATTTAGACAATGTTTTCCTACGGGTAATGTATGCCCAAGGGCGACTTGGCTTGGTATCCCCTTTTCCCACCAACAAACAAACAGTCATACACCACAACAATACATACTCACAGGATAACGGACAAAGTGAGACAAAAACAAAAGAGATCTCCAGAGAAAACTGATTAAGTTTATTTTAAACCAAGGGAAAAGGAGCAGGTGTGTCTTCAGATTAGCGACTGATTGGCGACTAATGACTGGCACCTGTGACTAGGGCAGAAGGAGAGAAAACAAATAAACACAGGATACCTGTATCCGTAACACTTGGTTTCATCAGACCAGAGAATTTCGTTTTTCAATTTCTGAGAGTCCTTTAACTCCAAGGGGGCTGCCATGTGCCTTTTACTGAGGAGTGGCTTCCGTCTGGCCACTCTACCATAAAGGCCAAATTGAGTGCTGCAGAGATGGTTGTCTTTCTGGAAGGTTCTCCCATCTCCACAGAGGAGCTCTGTCAGAGTGACCATCGGGTTCCTGGTCACCACCCTGACCAAGGCCCTTCTCTCCCTATTGCTCAGTTTGGTCGGGCGGCCAGCTCTAGGAAGAATCTTGGTGGTTCCAAACTTCTTCCATTTAGGGATGATTGAGGCCACTGTGTTCTTGGTACCCTTCCCTAGATCTGTGCCTCGACACAATCCTGTCTCGGAGCTCTACGGACAATTCCTTCGACCTCATGGCTTGGTTTTTGCTCTGACATGCACTGTCAACTGTGGGACCTTATATAGACAGGTGTTCCTTTCCAAATCATGTCCAATCAATTGAATTTACCACAGGGGGACTCCAATCAAGTTGTAGAAACATCTCAAGGATGATCAATGGAAACAGGATGCACCTGAGCTCGATTTCAAGTCTCATAACAAAGGGTCTGAATACTTATGTAAATAAGTTCTGTTTTTTATTTGTAATAAACCCTATCACTATCTGTAACCCTATTCCGATCCGTAACCCTGGATCTATCCCATGCAACTAGTCCAGGATCCAGTTGCAGAGGTAGATGTTCAGTCCCCGTGTCCCCGGCTTGGTGATGAGCTTGGATGGCACTATGGTGTTAGAACGCTGAGCTGTAGTCAATGAACAACATTTTCATATAGGTGTTCCTCTAATCTAGGTGGGTGAGGGCAGTGTGGAGTGCAATAGAGATTGCGTCGTCTGTGGATCTGTTGGGGCGGTATGTATATTGGAGTAGGTCTGTGATGGTGGGAGTTAATGTGTTGCCGTAACCAGCCTCTCAAAGCACTTCCTGATTACAGAAGTCCTACAGGCTGGTAGTCAGTGTGGCAGGAACCTTTAAGAGTTCTAGGGAACAGGAGTGATGGTGGTCATTTTAAATGGGGACTACAGACTGGGACAAGGAGAGGTTGAAAATGTACCTGAATATGCCTGCCAGCATGTGTGTGTGTGTGTGTGTGTGTCTGCGTGTGTGTCTGTCTGTGTGTGTGTGTGTCTGTGTGTGTGTGTATGTCTGTGTGTGTATGTGTGTGTCTGTGTGTGTGTATGTCTGCGTGTGTGTGTCTGCGTGTGTGTGTCTGTGTGTGTGTGTATGTCTGCGTGTGTGTGTGTGCGTGTCTGCGTGTGTGTCTGTCTGTCTGTCTGTCTGTCTGTCTGTCTGTCTGTCTGTGTGTGTGTGTGTGTGTGTGTGTGTGTGTGTGTGTGTGTGTGTGTGTGTGTGTGTGTGTGTGTGTGTGTGTGTGTGTGTGTGTGTGTGTGTGTGTGTGTGTGTGTGTGTGTGTGTGTGTGTGTGTGTGTGTGTGTGGTCCAGGTTATTGTAATACAGACTGGGCTCTGATCCTCATATGGCCTCCTGGACTAGGATCAATGGGATTGGGGCTGTCGCACAGGACAAGAGACCCATTGGCCAGAAACTGGTTGAATCAATGGTGTTTCCAAGTCATTTCAACCCCCCTGCGACGATGTTGAGTCAACGTGGAAAACTAAATGCATTTGCAAAAAAGTAATCAACGTAAGGTCATTTAGTTGTTTAGTTTTTTAACCTAAATCCAATGACATGCTGAATGTTGTTTTTGATTTCACATTAGTTGACAACTCAAACCAAAACTAGATGTTGAACTGACGTCTGTTCCCAGTGGGGAGTGTGTGTGTGTGTCTGTGTGTGTGTGTGTTGGAAGGAGGGGGTTGATTGTGTTAGCATATCTTGTCTTATCCAAGTGTGTGTGTGTGTGTGTGTGTGTCTCTGTTAAGACGGATCAGCAGGGGTAGCCTTCTTATCAGCTACAGCAGACCACGGGCCAGGGGAATCATCCTTCCCTTTCATCCCCCTCTCCATCACCTCCTCTCCCCTCCATCACCCCCTCTCCCCTCCATCACCCACTCTCCTCTCCATCACCCCCTCTCCTCTCCATCACCTCCTCTCCAGTTCCCTATCTTCTCCTTGCCCCCTCCTTTTCCCATCTCCTCACCCTCTCTCCTGTCCGAGGAGACTCCCTCTCTCTCTGTCTTTGTCTCTCTCTCTCTATATCCATCTGACAACCAGTTCTCTCCATAGCCCAGTAATAATTGTCCTCTCCTGTGCCCATACTAGGGACGTCAAACGGATGGTGGTGGTGGTGATGGAGGGGGGGTTGTGTATGGAGGAGGAGGGGGTGCTGTGTGTGTGTTTCTTAATGAGTGTGTGTGCATTGAAAACCACCTCAGGCCAGACTTGAACGAATGCAAAACAAACACTGAGGCTGTGGATAGGAGGAGGGTGAGGAGAGAGGGGGGACAGGAGGAGGGTGAGGGAAGGAGGGTGAGGAGAGAGGGGGGATGGGAGGAGGGTGAGGAGGGTGAGGAGAGGGGGGGATGGGAGGAGGGTGAGGAGAGGGGGGGATGGGAGGATGGTGAGGAGAGGGGGGGATGGGAGGAGGGTGAGGAGAGGGGGGATAGGAGAGAGGGGGGATGGGAGGAGGGTGAGAAGAGAGGGGGGATGGGAGGAGGGTGAGGAGAGGGGGGGATGGGAGGAGGGGGGTGTGAGGAGGGGGGGTGGGAGGAGAGGGGGGGATGGGAGGAGGGTGAGGAGAGGGGGGGATGGGAGGGTGGTGAGGAGATGGGGGGTGAGAGGAGGGTGAGGAGAGGATGGGAGGAGGGTGAGGAAAGGGGGGGTGAAAGGAAACATCCTCAGCTTTAACTATATACATCATGGTTGGTCTTCTCCTATTCTATCCTCTCTCCTCAACACAGCTGTACATGCTGACACAGATACAAGACCTCATCGTTTAGTTGAGTCACGATGAAATGTGACAGTCAGTCAGTCTCCTGTTATTGGTTATTGATGTTATTTTTTGTCAGTTCAGGCTATAAAGCTAAAAGACAAAAAACTTCCCGTCTCAGATATTCATGATCAGATCTAAAGTTGGAGCAGAAATCAAGGTTGAAATTAAATCAGTAGAATATTGATATCAAATCAACACAGGATTTTTTTTAAATGGATTGTTGTCTTTCAATAATCTAATTTGAGTGTTTTCCGGTCCTGGTCTTAGGAGGAACACACATTTGAGTTTTTCTGCCCTAGAACTAACACACGTTACAACTAATTAACTCATCATCAATTACCCGCATCCTCCAATTATTTAGTTTGGGGCGGCAGGTGGTTAGAGCGTTGGGGCCAGTAACATGTAACAGCACATTGGATAAAAAAAATAATTATAGTGGTTGTCACTCACCTATTGAAGCTTAATATTGTTCAAGCCATTTTACAAATATTTGATTTCATGGTGAACCTGAACAATTCTTCAAAGTAGCCACCCTTTGTCTTGACAGCTTTGCACACTTGTTTAACATTTTTTTGGTTTCTACATGATTCCATATGTGATATTTCATAGTTTTGATGTCTTCACTATTATTATACAATGATTGAACGTCATCACACACTGTAGATAGTTGGGGTTGAAATGAAACAGTGTTGAAAAACTGACATTTTGTCACGTCAGGGTTTTCTCAGTGGATTTTGATTGTCTATCTGCTACTCTAGCAATGAAGCTTTTGGGCCACACTGGATTTAGCCTCAAATCCAATATGGCAGCCAAAATCCAATATGGCAGCCAAAATCCAATATGGCAGCCAAAATCCAATATGACAGCTATAATACCATTGAATTGAGGTTTATGCACTTATAAATGTAAAACAATGTACGATAGAAGGCAATGTTCAGAGTTGTGTTATATCTATGCCCATTTAGTTGTTGTGTAATTTTACGTCACTGTGAATCCAAAATTGCCACCATAATGAGCTTTTAAGGCTAGGCACCACACCCCAATAGGGTATTTTTTGCCCTTTACCAGTTGAATATCGACACAAATATACCTGTTTTGAATTACACTTTTTCTGAAATATCGAATTAAAATATGCAAATAAGGAACTACCTCATGAAATATGTGCATATTTCTGGAATACTGGAAATCCATTTCTCTGAACACTGAATGAAGTCAGTCTTAAAAGGTTTGATTTTAATTTTGTTAAGACACTTCAGGATATGCCTAGTGCAGTAACACGTTTTTTCATCTTTGAATGCTAAAATGCCTTTTTTACACATTTTAATGAAGAAAATGTTTTCTAGAATAAATGTTTGACAACATATCAACAATTCCCTCGATACAAATCTGGAGAATATAACTAAGGATAACATGTGGTGAATGCAGATGCTTCTGAAGCTGAGGAAAATGACTTGGTGTGTGGGAGGAGTCTGACTTTGTGTGTGGGAGGAGTCTGACTTTGTGTGTGGGAGGAGTCTGACTTTGGGAAAATGGCAGTTTAAGAGAAGTTACACTGAATTTGGCCTACCAAATCCTATTCAGGCCCAAACATAATATCTTCAAAGTAAGCAACTTCGTACATTCGAATTTGTAAATAATTTATAGCGCAATCTTGCCCGTCCAAAGTGGTAATTTAATGTGGTCCTTTGAAGGCAGTCTCACACCCAGAGAGAGAGAGAGAGAGAGAGAAAGAGAGAGAGAGAGAGAAGGCATCAGGGCATGACAGACAGAGATGCCATAATACATGCAGACCTGTGTGTGTGTGTGTGTGTGTGTGTGTGTGTGTGTGTGTGTGTGTGTGTGTGTGTGTGTGTGTGTGTGTGTGTGTCTTCTCCACCAGGATCAGCGTCTAAAGTGTATTCCCTCCAATGGGTGGCCACAACAACAACAGATTCAGATTATTTCACATTGTTGCTTCATTAAAACAAACTCCTTTCCAGTTGACCTGGATTATATTGTATTACATTATTCTATTCAGATTCATTCTTTTCAGACCCTGGCCTTGGTTATCTTTGTTTTCTTTATTATTTTAGTTAGGTCAGGGTGTGACATGGGGGATGTATGTGTTTTGTATTGTCTAGGGTTTTTTGTATGTTTTATGGGGCAGTGTTCAGTCTAGGTGTTTGTATGTCTATTGTTGCCTAGATTGGTTCTCAATTAGAGACAGCTGTCTATCGTTGTCTCTGATTGGGAGCCATATTTAGGCAGCCATATTCATTAGGTAGGTTGTGGGTGATTGTCTGTGTGTAAGTTACTTGTGTCTGCACTTATTGTTTATATAGCTTCACGTTTGTCAGTTTGTTGTTTTGTAAGTTTGTCAAGTGTTCTTTCGTCTTCGTATATTAAATTAAGTATGTATTCAACAAACCTGCGCTTTGGTCCGATCCTTTCTCCTCCTCAGACGAGGAGGATTACAACGTTTGTGACAGTGATCTAGACTCATGTATATGTACCTTATCTTCTTCTATTGCCTATAGGTCTACAGAGCCTGTCAATGTTTGGCAATCATTTCTATTCTGATGTAATATTTGGCCATTGTTACTATTAATGCATGAATTCATTTGTCTGCATGTCTATTCAATATATTTGTCTTTTTTTTCACAGTGCGCAATGCGTCACTGATATCGCTTTGAGCAAAATAGCCTTCAAAATTAGCCTTCTTACTATAAATCCTATGACTTGACAACATTCACAACGTAACATTTTAAAATGCCATATTGTTTTGATAATCAAATAGTTTAGGCCTCATTAAAAACGTTAAAATAAACCATTCACAGAATCGACTGCAAAAGAAAATATATGCATGCGTATGGGATCTAATGAACGAAAGCCTGAATAAATGTGCGGCTCACGCACAGTGAAACTTGAATATCCGACCAGATTCAGGGACACTAAACACACACCCTCTTCATATGTGAAACGTTAGGCCTAGCTAGTAACTCAAGTTAAAAGGGTATCCCACTTCTTGATTATATCCCAACTTGTTTCAGCAGCATACATGTATTAAGGCCATTTATTCCAACTTCTCCTCGTGTTCCACATTCAGGCCCTAAACAATAAACCGATACTGCACAGAGGGTTATTATGTGATATAGTTGAGTGTCTTGGGTATTGCTATTTGGGTCACGGTGCGCGTCAGAGATACATCCAGCAACATTTATCCATCTGAGCGAGATCTGAGCGAGGGTTATTACATGCTTGTTGTTTGATAGAGGATTTAATGACTTGGTTATTAGCTCGTTAGGTCGGGTCCTTTTTGAAGTGGAGACACGCACGCACACACAAGGAGTCTTGTGTCCAAACACAGATCCATACTACACCATCTCCCATCAGTCCCAAGATAATTTAATATCCTCATCTCTCTCTCTCTCTCTCTCTCTCTCTGCCGCTCTCAATCTTTCTCTGTGTGAAGTTTAATAGATTAGAAACCAAACACATCATTGGAAACAGGTACTTTGATGTGTGAGTTAAAAGCATTGGTGAATCCTTTTTATAACTATTCATCTATTGTTTTGAAGTGGTTTGAGCAACCACAAAGGTATACGCCACAAAACAAGCTAATTTATTATTTTTTGTTCAGGGTTGAACAAAAACTTGATTTACTATTACTCTTTATAATACAACAAAATAGAACCGTAAACAAATGAACTTATTTGCTTATAAAAAGTGCCTATCAAATGATGTCGAATAATGTCCAAATTAGTCCTGTAGTTTCTCTGTTGATCTTTTGTATGGCTTACAGTTAGGGCAATTGGTTCAACTCTAATATCCATTATAGTACACACACACACACACACACACACACACACACACACACACACACACACACACACACACACACACACACACACACACACACACACACACACACACACACACACACACACACACACACACACACACACCCTAACACTTCTGAACAATCTGGTGTGTGAAATGCTTCCTTGGCTCTATTCTTGTGATACACGTTCACACGGACATCGCAGACCCTGTCAAAGCTAAGTGCGTGTGTACGTGTGTGTGTGTGTGTGTGTGTGTGTGTGTGTGTGTGTGTGTGTGTGTGTGTGTGTGTGTGTGTGTGTGTGTGTGTCAGTATAAAGGGTGTTGGAGAAAGATTCCTCCACAGTAGACACTAATTGGGATTTTCAATTACATTCATGTGCAGAACAGAGCAAGCTGGCTAGAACAGAACAGAGTAGACCAGAGTAGAGCAGAACAGAGTAGAGCAGAGTATAACAGAGTAGAGCAGAGTAGATCAGAACAGAGTAGAACAGAACAGAGTAGATCAGAACAGAGTAGAACAGAACAGAGTAGAACAGAACAGAGTAGAACAGAACAGAGTAGAACAGAACAGAGTAGAACAGAACAGAGTAGAACAGAACAGAACAGAGTAGAACAGAGTAGAACAGAGTAGAACAGAACAGAGTAGAACAGAGTAGAACAGAGCAGAGTAGAACAGAGCAGAGTAGAACAGAACAGCGTAGATCAGAACAGAAAAGCGTAGAACAGAACAGAACAGAGTAGAACAGAACAGAGTAGAACAGAACAGAGTAAAACAGAACAGAGTAAAACAGAACAGAGTAAAACAGAACAGAGTAGAACAGAACAGAGTAGAACAGAACAGAGTAGAACAGAACAGAGTAGAACAGAACAGAGTAGAGCAGAACAGAGTAGAGCAGAACAGAGTAGAACAGAACAGAACAGAACAGAACAGAGCAGAGCAGAACAGAGTAGAGCAGAACAGAGTAGAGCAGAACAGAGTAGAGCAGAACAGAGTAGAGCAGAACAGAGTAGAGCAGAACAGAGTAGAGCAGAACAGAGTAGAGCAGAACAGAGCAGAGTAGAGCAGAACAGAGTAGAACAGAGTAGAACAGAACAGAGAACTAGCTAGAGGAGAACAGACCAAAGTAGAACAGAACAGAACAGAGCTAACTAGCTAGAACAGAAGAGAACAGAGCTAACTAGCTAGAACAGAACATAGCTAACTAGCTAGAACAGAAGAGAACAGAGCTAACTAGCTAAAACAGAACAGAGCTAACTAGCTAGAACAGAAGATAACAGAGCTAACTAGCTAGAACAGAACAGAGCTAACTAGCTAGAACAGAACAGAGCTAACTAGCTAGAACAGAACAGAGCTAACTAGCTAGAACAGAACAGAGCTAACTAGCTAGAACAGAACAGAACATCGCTAACTAGCTAGAACAGAAGAGAACAGAGCTAACTAGCTAGAACAGAAGAGAACAGAGCTAACTAGCTAGAACAGATCGGAGCTAACTAGCTAGAACAGAAGAGAACACAGTTAACTAGCTAGAACAGAACAGAACATCGCTAACTAGCTAGAACAGAAGAGAACAGAGCTAACTAGCTAGAACAGAACAGAGCTAACTAGCTAGAACAGAACAGAACTAACTAGCTAGAACAGAACAGAGCTAACTAGCTAGAACAGAAGAGAACAGAGCTAACTAGCTAGAACAGAAGAGAGCTAACTAGCTAGAACAGAAGAGAACAGAGCTAACTAGCTAGAACAGAACAGAGTAGAACAGAGTAGAACAGAGCAGAGTAGAACAGAACAGCGTAGATCAGAACAGAACAGAACAGAGTAGAACAGAACAGAGTAGAACAGAACAGAGTAGAACAGAACAGAGTAGAACAGAACAGAGTAGAACAGAACAGAACAGAGCAGAGTAGAACAGAGCAGAGTAGAACAGAGCATAGTAGAACAGAACAGAGTAGAGCAGAACAGAGTAGAGCAGAACAGAGTAGAGCAGAACAGAGTAGAGCAGAACAGAGTAGAACAGAACAGAGTAGAACAGAACAGAGTAGAACAGAACAGAGTAGAACAGAACAGAGTAGAGCAGAACAGAGCAGAACAGAGTAGAGCAGAACAGAGCAGAACAGAACAGAGTAGAGCAGAACAGAGCAGAGTAGAGCAGAACAGAGTAGAACAGAGAACTAGCTAGAGGAGAACAGACCAAAGTAGAACAGAACAGAACATAGCTAACTAGCTAGAACAGAAGAGAACAGAGCTAACTAGCTAAAACAGAACAGAACAGAGCTAACTAGCTAGAACAGAAGATAACAGAGCTAACTAGCTAGAACAGAACAGAGCTAACTAGCTAGAACAGAACAGAGCTAACTAGCTAGAACAGAACAGAGCTAACTAGCTAGAACAGAACAGAACAGAGCTAACTAGCTAGAACAGAACAGAACAGAGCTAACTAGCTAGAACAGAAGAGAACATCGCTAACTAGCTAGAACAGAAGAGAACAGAGCTAACTAGCTAGAACAGATCGGAGCTAACTAGCTAGAACAGAAGAGAACACAGTTAACTAGCTAGAACAGAACAGAACATCGCTAACTAGCTAGAACAGAAGAGAACAGAGCTAACTAGCTAGAACAGAACAGAGCTAACTAGCTAGAACAGAACAGAACTAACTAGCTAGAACAGAACAGAGCTAACTAGCTAGAACAGAAGAGAACAGAGCTAACTAGCTAGAACAGAAGAGAGCTAACTAGCTAGAACAGAAGAGAACAGAGCTAACTAGCTAGAACAGAACAGAGTAGAACAGAGCAGAGTAGAACAGAACAGCGTAGATCAGAACAGAACAGAACAGAGTAGAACAGAACAGAGTAGAACAGAACAGAGTAGAACAGAACAGAGTAGAACAGAACAGAGTAGAACAGAACAGAGTAGAACAGAACAGAGTAGAACAGAACAGAGTAGAGCAGAACAGAGTAGAGCAGAACAGAGTAGAGCAGAACAGAGTAGAGCAGAACAGCGTAGAGCAGAACAGAGTAGAACAGAACAGAGTAGAACAGAACAGAGTAGAACAGAACAGAGTAGAGCAGAACAGAGTAGAGCAGAACAGAGTAGAGCAGAACAGAGCAGAACAGAACAGAGAACTAGCTAGAGGAGAACAGACCAAAGTAGAACAGAACAGAACAGAGCTAACTAGCTAGAACAGAAGAGAACAGAGCTAACTAGCTAGAACAGAACATAGCTAACTAGCTAGAACAGAAGAGAACAGAGCTAACTAGCTAGAACAGAAGATAACAGAGCCAACTAGCTAGAACAGAACAGAGCTAACTAGCTAGAACAGAACAGAGCTAACTAGCTAGAACAGAACAGAGCTAACTAGCTAGAACAGAACAGAACAGAGCTAACTAGCTAGAACAGAACAGAACATCGCTAACTAGCTAGAACAGAAGAGAACAGAGATAACTAGCTAGAACAGAACAGAACATCGCTAACTAGCTAGAACAGAAGAGAACAGAGCTAACTAGCTAGAACAGAACAGAACAGAGCTAACTAGCTAGAACAGATCGGAGCTAACTAGCTAGAACAGAAGAGAACACAGTTAACTAGCTAGAACAGAACAGAACATCGCTAACTAGCTAGAACAGAAGAGAACAGAGCTAACTAGCTAGAACAGAACAGAGCTAACTAGCTAGAACAGAACAGAACTAACTAGCTAGAACAGAACAGAGCTAACTAGCTAGAACAGAAGAGAACAGAGCTAACTAGCTAGAACAGAAGAGAGCTAACTAGCTAGAACAGAAGAGAACAGAGCTAACTAGCTAGAACAGAACAGAGCTAACTAGCTAGAACAGAACTGAACAGAGCTAACTAGCTAGAACAGAACGGAGCTAACTAGCTAGAACAGAACAGAGCTAACTAGCTAGAATAGAACGGAGCTAACGAGCTAGAACAGAACTGAACAGAGCTAACTAGCAAGAACAGAACGGAGCGAACTAGCTAGAACAGAACAGAACAGAGCTAACTAGCTAGAACAGAACAGAACAGAGCTAACTAGCTAGAACAGAACAGAGCTAACTTGCTAGAGCCAACCTCAGTAGGCAATCAACAGCCTCTGAAGCATCAGAGTACCATCAACTGACCTTTATGGCAACTGAATATGAATTCAAACACACTATCATACCACAACAATAATATTGTTTTGCCTTTGTTCCAGCCTACCAGTTTGGATTGCAAAGGAATGATAATTTAAATGCTTCTGGTTTGTCTAACCTGCACACAGCTTTGACTAAAGGGTTTATAATAAGCCATGAAGACTACGGAGAGATGGGGTTAAACACTGTACACTGCTCTGCGTCTGATGTTCACTTAATATACAGAGCTGTTTTATATCCGTAGCCTGTGTGTGTGTGTGTGTGTGTGTGTATGTGTGTGCGTGTGTAACCTCCAACATTCAGCTTAAAAGGCAGAAGCTTAAGAATGCTTCTCGAATGGCACCCTATTCCCCATATAGTGCACACTTCTTTGGATCAAGACTCCTAGGCGGGTAGTGCACTATAAAAGAGAAATATGGTGCCATGTGGGATGATTGTTTAAATCAATACCATCTCCTGTAGCTTCCTTGAGCCCACTTAAAGATGACAGGGCTAATGCATTCACTGTGACAGCATCCTAAATGTGATCCTATTACCTATATAGTGCCCATAGGGCTCTGGTCAAAAGTAGTGCACTATGTAGGGAAGATGATGCCATTTAGGACACATTCTGTATATATTAGGGATCACTGGCAAGCTGTGAGCTGTCATCCAACAGAATGTTTTAGTGAGCTTTGTTTAGATTGCTTTTAGATAGGCAGTTAAGACAGACACAAACACACACAAAAAGACAGCGAAATACACACACACACACACACACACACACACACACACACACACACACACACACACACACACACACACACACACACACACACACACACACACACACACACACACACACACACATTCACACCTTTAAAACCAACCACTCACCATGGCCTTAACTTGCTACAATAGTTATTGGTTGTTGAAAGATTGATCTGGTATAGATCAGTGGTCTATAGTGTTATTACAGGATCGTTAATATGGTCTATACCCCTCAAATTTAACTCTGGACCTCAAAGCCAGTTCTGTAACTTCTTGTAATCCCCCCCCCCCCCCCTTCTAATCAGGGACTGATTTAGACCTGGGACACCAGGTGGGTGATTCCCCTCTAATCAGGGACTGATTTAGACCTGGGACACCAGGTGGGTGATTCCCTTCTAATCGGGGACTGATTTAGACCTGGAACACCAGGTGGGTGATTCCCCTCTAATCAGGGACTGATTTAGACCTGGGACACCAGGTGGGTGATTCCCTTCTAATCAGGGACTGATTTAGACCTGGGACACCAGGTGGGTGATTCCCCTCTAATCAGGGACTGATTTAGACCTGGGACACCAGGTGGGTGATTCCCCTCTAATCAGGGACTGATTTAGACCTGGGACACCAGGTGGGTGATTCTCCTCTAATCAGGGACTGATTTAGACCTGGAACACCAGGTGGGTGATTCCCCTCTAATCAGGGACTGATTTAGACCTGGGACACCAGGTGGGTGATTCCCCTCTAATCAGGGACTGATTTAGACCTGGGACACCAGGTGGGTGATTCTCCTCTAATCAGGGACTGATTTAGACCTGGAACACCAGGTGGGTGATTCCCCTCTAATCAGGGACTGATTTAGATCTGGCTCCGGAACTGGTCAAGTAAGAGTTGGATTGGTCTATAGTGTTTTTCCAGGATCGGTAATATGGTCTATTTTCTTTTTCCAGGATCGGGAATGTGGTCCATCATGTTTTTCCAGGATTGGTAATGTGATCTTTGATGTTTTTCCAGGATCGGTAATTTGGTCTATTTTCTTTTCGCAGGATCGGTAATATGGTCTATATTGCTTTGCCAGGATCGGTATTGTGGTCTATAGTGATATTACAGGATCGGTAATTTGGTCTATTTTGTCTTTCAAGAATTGGGAATGTCGTCTATTTTGTTTTTCCAGGATCGGGAATGTGTTCAATAGTTTTCCCTTTCAGTCAGGCAACCCCCTGGCCGTTGTGTGCTGAAGTTTGTTTGGTTTTCTTAAGTTTTCTATTCACAAACAATTAGTTATTCCTCTAATTGGTTGGCCTGGCTATAGCAGTAAGTAGCTAACACAAACTAAACGACGAAGGCTAACAAGCCGGGTTCGCCTCAATGGATTCAAAGATACTCACGTTGGTTGTCTTGTATGTCTCGGCTCGGTGCATGCTCAGGCTGCCCTTTCTCCAATCAGTTTTATGTGAGACTAGGGGACGACTGGCACTGTTCCCCTACTAGTCCGTGGTGCCGGTTCTCTTTACAATCGTGTAGCATTCTTTAGGGAGCTTTGTGTTTCCGATAGTGAATTTCTCTCCCGGCTGCCCGTACCTCGGCTGAGTCTGAGTTACGGTCGTTGGTTGAGTCAAATGTCTCCCGGCTCCTGTGCACTCTATCATCAGTTACGGGAGGCTACTCTAAGAAAGAGGGCAACCAGGTTCTGTGGGTATCCCCCTACTACCTGTGTCTGTCTTGGTCAAGCACCGCTTGCCTCTCTTCCCAGAAGGTTTCCGATCCCACCTCGGCGGTCCGGTTCAACATAGACTTTCGGGACCAGGCTAGCTAACAAGCACTGCATAGCGTGCTAGCCAGGTTAGCTAACAAGCACTGCATAGCATGCTAGCCAGGTTAGCTAACTCGCCGAGGCGAGCAACTACTACTAGCTATTCCTGCCTCCCAACGGTGGAGTTGCTTGGGTAGCTCTCTTGTTTAGTATACGTAGCGTTAAGTAACTTGGTTATTCTAAACAGACCGTGCTGTGGTCAAAGAGGATAGCTAGCCTAGCTTAGACTAAAGAGCCTCCTGGCTAATGTCGGCTAGCATGCATAACATCCGGGGAATGTAGCTTATTAGCGTCCCCCCCCCCGGCGATATGGCGACCCCATTCCTATTTTCAATTCCTGGAGTTGGAAGGAGTAGAGAGAGCAGGACTTGCGTGCTCCTCCAATGAGTAAAGTATCCCCCCCCCACCTGAGCAGCTGAGTCACTCCACTTCTTCTTCTTGTGAATTTCCGGCAGACTAGACGATGTGTTCCTTATTGCTGCCTTTCGCAGGTTGGACTGACATTGCTGTGATGACACGTTTTGTTAGGGATAACAGGGGACTACGTCAGCCATTGCCGGGAGCCCTCTCTGCCTATGAGGGGGTCGTGCTTCATGCATGCTATACAGTCTCACAGAAGCACAATGTGTGTTGGAAGCTTGTCCATGTTTAATGCCCATCTGAAACCCCACGTTCCATGGTGTTTGTGTTTGTGTTTGTATTTGTATTTATTATGGATCCCCATTAGTTGCTGCCAAAGCAGCAGCTACTCTTCCTGTGGTCCAGCAAAATTAAGGCAGTTTATACAATGTTCACAGGGTTCAAGGGTGTTACGTTCCCCAGTTTCTGTGTTCTGTTTTGTATTTTAGTGTGTGTGTTTCAGGAGATGGCTTCCTGAAGTACTCCCCAACCAGCTGATTGGTCAACCCCAGGCTAATTGGTGATTGGAGCTGACCCCGCCCCCTCGTCAAGAAGCAGCTGACTCTAATCACCATTGCCACCTGAAGATAAAAGCCAGTGTTCTGCCCAGGAGAGGGAAGGGAGAGAGAGGAGATGAGATTTGGAGTAGAGATTTGGAGATTGAGAGAGAAAAATTAGATTGTGATATAGTGTGGGTTGTGTATCAGAAAGTGTGGTATGTACTGTTGTTGTTGGTAGCAGTTTTTCTATGTCCTGTGTTTGAGTGTTTGTGAAATCATTAATAATTACTCTGTTTCATGTGTTCCCAGGGGGGAAGGAGAAGGCACTTTGGGAGTGCTTAGGCAAGAGGCCCGCGGGCATACATATACCCGTAGTATATTTACTGTCTAGGCACACTAGGTAAGACCTGGGCGGACCACCCCCTGTATTTTGGTTAGGGCACCAGACGGTGCTAAGTTAGGTAAGTTAAGTGGGTAGGCAGGTTAGATAGGAGAGGGGGAACTTTGATATTTACTTTCTTTGCTTTGGTTCCGTCCAGCCCCTTTTCCCCATATTACCGTGTAAGAAAATAAATCCAAGTAAACGGTAAAATCTGCTTTTGTGTCATCCTTGCTCGCACCTACAGTCCATACCTCTTGCACTTCAGAGAGTTGAGTTATAGCAGGGAGTTGCGTTCCCTCTTCGCAGAGGCGTGCGTAACAAAGGGGTATATCAATCTGGGGGTAACAAGTTGGACGATTCGCTCTCTGTCCACAAGGGGGCAGCCCTCCTCCATAGGTGGCTCATTACTGGGATTCAATGCTGAATCCTGCCTGTAGCTTACTACTCCATATGGGGTGTCCAGTGATACAGGTTATGGGCCCTGTAGGCTATTGGTGGTTAGTATTGGAGTCGAGGGAACGAGCAGGGTTGGACATGACCATGCTATTATCCAACACAACCACTCTGTGGTTCATATGAACCTGGAAATGAGCTGTCTTTCTCCAGCTCAACGCTTTTCATTCCACGGGGATTAGATTATGAATCGCCCCTGTCTGTTACCACAGAAGGGTTCCGTCTGTCCCATTCCCAGCTAGGTTACAAGGCGCTTTGTCACCGGTACCTATGACCAATGTTCCCTAAATATCAACTCGGGCAGAGAAGCACGAGATTGAACTTTCTAGAGTTTTCCCTGTTAACACTATCAGCATTTCCCTTCACTGTGGGAATTGTGATTGAATCAAGGAAATATTAGCCACTTTCAATGCAACATACCGAAACAAACAATGTAAGACTAAGTATACATAATTAACTATGAGAATTTGTTGTAGGCAGAATGCATCGGAGTAGGATTCAATTGCATTGACAGGCATGACTCAACTCCATACTCTACACAGACCGGTGTGCCGTAACCAATCAGAGCTGCAGTAAGCCTATATGCAAATAGACCATTGCCATATATGGATCTATGCCCTTCACTTTCAATTGGACTGTTTTTACAGCATGAGCAGATGCACTTGTTTGCACTTGTTTTGAGATCAAAGCGAAAGCTACATATAGCCACGTGCTCACATTTGTTCATATCCTTTGCTAGTTAGTGAGTTATTGGCCCAGTTATAGATAATGTATAGTTAACAAATGGGGGAGTGATCGCTTCCTACAAGAGAACAAAACGTGTACATTTCTAGACATCTTTGAAAAGCCAATCAGGTAAAGAGTTTTTTTGTCTTAAAGGGGCAGTGTTGTATTTTGAGTGGCGCAGTGGTCTACGGCCCTGCATCTCAGTGCAAGAGGCGTCACTACAGTCCCTGGTTTGAATCCAGGCTGTATCACATCCGGCCGTGATTGGGAGTCCCATAGGGCGGAGCACAATTGGCCCAGCGTCGTCCGGGTTTGGCTGTCATTGTAAATAAGAATTTGTTCTTAAATAACTTGCCTAGTTAAATAAAGGTTACAGTTTAAAAAAATTATTAAAAATGTATTGAGACAAGCTTGAATAAGCTATGTAGCCAATAGGCAGAGGGTAGCATATTTTGTCTGATTCTCTACAGTAATGGTATGGGAATAAATATGCATTATATTTTGTAAAGTGGTTTTGCGTTGTTTGTACCTTATTTTGTAGATAATGTTGATGCTACCGTCTCTTATGACCGAAAAGAGCTTCTGGACATCAGAACAGCGATTACTCAGCTCGAACTGGACAAAGATTTTTTCCTTTAATGAATCAGACAGGAAGGAGATAATGTTGCTCCCAGACAAGGCCCAAATCCCCGTCATTTACATGAAGAAAATAAGGAAATACAGGGGTCGGAGGTCACGGTGGCTTGTGAGAATTTGTCGGCGAGTTGGTAACCCTCCTCTACCATCCGTTCTATTGGCCAACGTGCAATCACTGGAGAATAAACTGGATGAGCTCCGTTCGAGACTATCCTACCAACGGGACATTAAAAACTGTAATATCTTATGTTTCACCGAGTCGTGGCTGAACGACGACACGTTTATCAGCAGGACAGAACAGCTATGTCTTGTAAGACGAGGAGTGGGGGTGTGTGTCTATTTGTCAATAACAGCTGGTGCGCAATGTCTAATATTAAGGTAGTCTTGAGGTATTGCTTGCCTGAGGTAGAGTACCTCATGATAAGCTGTAGACCTCACTATCTACCTAGAGTTTTCATCTATATTTTTTCATAGACGTCTATTTACCACCACAAACCAACGCTGGCGCTAAAACCACCTTCAACGAGCTGTATAAGCTTGTAAGTAAGCATTTCACGGTAAGGTCTACTACACCTGTTGTATTCGGCGGATGTGACAAGAGTAAAATTAGATTAGATTTTGTTTTGTTCCAGAGGCTTCAGTGCCCGTTTTGAGGGAGGAAATATCCTCCTGTTTCCAGGAACAATCTGAGTGGGTCCTGTGTCGAAGATCCAGGATGGCTGGTACAGACGGTATTTCCTGGTTCCGAAAAAGGTCCGGGACTTTGCATCCCATTCTAGACTTACGTGCCCTCAGCAAGCACCTCAAAGTTTACAACTCTCAGGAGCCGCCAGCTATTACAGCCGATTGGATGGCGGCGGCGGAGGAGTCGAGAGGGCAAGCGGTGTTTCACACATCCATCCTACTGTCCCGTATTCAGTCTCTGGACTTCATAAGAAACCAGAAGAAGAGCTGTCTGACTTCGGTAGCAGAGCATTCCGTTACTCACTCTCGTATTGCATTTTTCTATCCCCATTGGTGGGTAGCCAGAGTGGGACATACAGTGCCTTTTCAACAGTGCCTACGCTTACTGAGATGATGGCTTCTGTGATGAAAGTTGTTCCCGTGGGGCTATTGTTGATGCTTCCAGTGAGGAGGGGATTTCATTGGCATCAGGTGTGATTGTAGATCCTTCAAACAAAGTTGCGAGAGTTCAACTCCCCATAGTGTGTTGTACCTGGTTTCCCTCCTTCAGAGAACAGTAGTTATAGTCATAACGTTACGTTTTGAACATAGTGTGTTGTACCTGGTTTCCCTCCTTCAGGGAACAGTAGTTATAGTCATAATGTTTAGTTTTGAACATAGTGTGTTGTACCTGGTTTCCCTCCTTCAGGGAACAGTAGTTATAGTCATAATGTTTAGTTTTGAACATAGTGTGTTGTACCTGGTTTCCCTCCTTCAGGGAACAGTAGTTATAGACATAACGTTTAGTTTTGAACATAGTGTGTTGTACCTGGTTTCCCTCCTTCAGGGAACAGTAGTTATAGTCATAATGTTTTGTTTTGAACATAGTGTGTTATACCTGGTTTCCCTTCTTCAGGGAACAGTAGTTATAGTCATAATGTTACGTTTTGAACATAGTGTGTTGTACCTGGTTTCCCTCCTTCAGGGAACAGTAGTTATAGTCATAATGTTACGTTTTGAACATAGTGTGTTGTACCTGGTTTCCCTCCTTCAGAGAACAGTAGTTATAGTCATAATGTTACGTTTTGAACATCAATACTCTCTGTTTCCTTTTCCTTTCATTGGCTGTTGTTGAAACTAGGGGTGATTGTTACGTCGATAACAAGAAACATTTCCAGAACGTTCTCGCTCGGTTCTCATTTGCTTGCATTGTGTTTAATAATAGATGTATGTAGATTGACTAGGAGTGCTGATATAGAACCAGTTTTGTCTTTTAGATCACCGTTAAAAAAATATGACATGGACAGATAGAGTCTGATCCTAGATCAGCGCCCTTCCCCTGAGAGGTTAATACCTGTGGCCCCTTGCTAATGAATCTCTTTCTAAGCCTGTTCACAGGTTTTACATCTTTGACAAGACAGCTTAAAGATTCCGTAAAGATTTTTTTTTTTTAAGACCTTAAAGCTGATGTGTTCAGTTCGTATCTGCTCTGCTTTGCTCTGTCTTCAATGTTATGCTTTGTATCCCAAATGGGACCCTAGTCCTTTACATGTAGTGCACTACTTTTGACTAGGGTCCGTAGGGGTTTGGGACGCAGTCTCTTTGGCCCATCTGTGATATATATAACCTAATTCATATTCATGGTTTCCCCTCACGCCCTGCTGTGATTGGCCTGCTGCTCATGCATATGCAACAGGTTGGGAAGAGCAGAGTGGAGTTATGGGTATAAAACTATCATCATACTCTCTTTCTCTGTCTTCCTCTCTCACTCTCTCTATCTCTCTCTCTGTCTCTCTCTCTCTCTCTCTCTCTCTGTCTTTCTCTCTCTCGCTGTCTTTCTCAATCTCGCTGTCTTTCTCTCTCTCGCTGTCTTTCTCTCTCTCGCTGTCTTTCTCTCTCTCGCTGTCTTTCTCTCTCTCTCTCTGTCTTCCTCTCTCACTCTCACGCTGTCTTACTCTCTCTCGCTCTGTATTTCTATTTCTCATTTTCTTTCTCTCTATTTTTTTCTCTCTCTTGCTGTCTTTTTCTCTCTCTCTTTCTCTCTCGCTCACTGTGTCTCTTTCTCTCTCTCGCTGTATTTCTCTCTCTCTATTTTTCTCTATCGCTCTCTGTCTTTCTTTCTCTTTCGCTTTCTTTCTCTCGCTGTCTTTCTCTCTCTTGCTGTCTTTCTCTCTCTCGCTGTCTTTCTCTCTCTCGTTGTCTTTCTTTCTCTCTCTCGTTGTCTTTCTTTCTCTCTCTCGCTGTCTTTCTCTCTCTCGCTGTCTTTCCCTCTCTCGCTGTTTTTCTCTCTCTCGCTGTCTTTCTTTCTCTCTCTCGTTGTCTTTCTTTCTCTCTCTCGCTGTCTTTCTTTCTCTCTCGCTGTCTTTCTCTCTCTCGCTGTCTTTCTCTCTCTCGCTGTCTTTCTCTCTCTCGCTGTCTTTCTCTCTCTCGCTGTCTTTCTCTCTCTCGCTGTCTTTCTCTCTCTCGCTGTCTTTCTCTCTCTCGCTGTCTTTCTGTCTTTCTCTCTCTCGCTGTCTTTCTCTCTCTCGCTGTCTTTCTCTCTATATATTTTTCTCTATCCCTCTCTCTCTCTATTCAATTCAATTCAAAGGGGCTTTATTGGCATGGGCAACATACACTACATGACCAAAAGTATGTGGACACCTGCTAATCAAACATCTTATTCCAAAATCATGAGCATTAATATGGAGTTGGTCCCCACTTTGCTGCTATAACAGCCTCCACTCTTCTGGGAAGGCTTTCCACTAGATGTTGGAACATTGCTGCTATAACAGCCTCCACTCTTCTGGGAAGGCTTTCCACTAGATGTTGGAACATTGCTGCTATAACAACCTCCACTCTTCTGGGAAGGCTTTCCACTAGATGTTGGAACTTTTCTGCTATAACAGCCTCCACTCTTCTGGGAAGGCTTTCCACTAGATGTTGGAACATTGCTTCGGGGACTTGCATCCTTCAGCCACAAGAACATTAGTTCGGGCACTGATGTTGGGCTCGCAGTCCGCATTCCAATTCATCCCAAAGGTGTTCGATGGGGTTGAGGTCAGGGCTCTGTGCAGGCCAGTCAAGTTCTTCCACACCAATCTCGACAAACCATTTCTGTATGGACTTCACTTTCTGCACTGTGGCATTGTCATGCTGAAACAGGAAAGGGCCTTCCCAAACTGTTGCCACAAAGTTGGAAGCACAGAATTGTCTAGAATGCCATTGTATGCTGTAGCATTAAGATTTCCCTTCACTGGAACTAAGGGGCCTGAACCATAAAAAACAGCCCCAGACCATTATTCCTCCTCCACCAAACTTTACAGTTGGCACTATGCATTGGGGCAGGTAGCGTTCTCCTGGCGTCCGAAAACCCCAGATGTGTCCGTTGGACTGCCAGATGGTGAAGCGTGATTCATCACTCCATCACTGTTTTACCCCTTTGGTAGTTAAAGTCTTGTCTCATCGCTGCAACTCCGCTACGGATTCGGAAGAGGCCATGCGACCTCCGAAACACGACCCTGACAGGCCACACAGCTTCTTGACACACTGCTCGCTTAACCCGGAATCCAGCCGCACCCCAATGTGTCAGAGGAAACACCGTCCAACTGAATCCTCGAAGTCAGCTTGCAGGCGCACGGCCCGCCACAAGGAGTCGCTATAGTACAATGAGACAAGGAAATCCCTCCCCTAACCTGGGAAGACGCTGGGCCAATTGTGCTACCGCCTCATGAGTCTCCCGGTCACGGCCGGATGTGACACATCGAACACGAGGCTGTAGTGACACCTCAGCGCTGCAATGCAATTCCTTAGACCGCTGCTCCACTCGGGAGACCATGATTCATCACTCCAGAGAGTGTTTATGAAGTCAGGTTTTATTTGACATTGAAGTCAGGTTTTATTTGACAGTGAAGTCAGGTTTTATTTGACAGTGAAGTCAGGTTTTATTTGACAGTGAAGTCAGGTTTTATTTGACAGTGAAGTCAGGTTTTATTTGACAGTGAAGTCAGGTTTTATTTGACAGTGAAGTCAGGTTTTATTTGACAGTGAAGACAGGTTTTATTTGACAGTGAAGTCAGGTTTTATTTGACAGTGAAGTCAGGTTTTATTTGACAGTGAAGTCAGGTTTTATTTGACAGTGAAGACAGGTTTTATTTGACAGTGAAGTCAGGTTTTATTTGACAGTGAAGTCAGGTTTTATTTGACAGTGAAGTCAGGTTTTATTTGACATTGAAGTGAAGTTTGTGTTATGTTTTCTATGTCATGTTCTTCCATATCCTAGACCGCATTGGTTGATGGGACTTGTATTTTTCCATATCCTAGACTCTCTCTCTGTCTTTCTCTCCCACTCTCTCTCTGTCTTTCTCTCTCTCTTTCTTTCTCTCACTCTCTCGCTGTCTTTCTCGCTCACTCTCTCCATTGGTTGATGGGAATTGTATTTTTCCATACCCTTAGACCGCATTGGTTGATGGGAGTTGTATTTTTCTCTCCTCCTTCAGAATCTCTTACTGCACAGCAGATAAAACTCAGGACAAGGTGTTTGCCTACGTTTCCCAGAGTCAGTTCAATGAGACACTTGAGTGCCACGCTTTCCTCTGCCACAAGAAGAAGATCGTAAGTGAGCAACAGTTTTCATTTTGAAAAGACACTCATCTCATCTTACTGTTATCATTTAAAAGTCCTGTTTGATAGTATTGATCCCAGACACTGAATATCACAAATAAGACCTTGAATAAATTAAGAAGTTTTATTCGCCTGACTTCATAAGACACCAGGATTTTCAATAGAAAACCAAACTTACTCTATTTAGATGCAGGACTGCAGTAAAAAAGCTGATGTGTGGCTCCATCTTGTGGTAACAATGAGTAGTGCGTGTATGATCATGTTTACTGTATATTTGCTTAAACTCATAAAAGTAAGGGCCGGTTTAACTATGGTAGACATCACTCTGAATCAGGGACGGTTTAACTATGGTAGACATCACTCTGAATCAGGGCCAGTTTAACTATGGTAGACATCACTCTGAATCAGGGCCAGTTTAACTATGGTAGACATCACTCTGAATCAGGGACGGTGTAACTATGGTAGACATCACTCTGAATCAGGGCCGGTTTAACTATGGTAGACATCACTCTGAATCAAACCCAGTTTAACTATGGTAGACATCACTCTGAATCAAACCCAGTTTAACTATGGTAGACATCACTCTGAATCAAACCCAGTTTAACTATGGTAGACATCACTCTGAAGATATAGTTCAGAGCCATGTATCATTCCCTGATGTTCTTTGAAGATGTAGCCGATCAGAGTGCGTTATTCTCTGAGGTTCTGTGTTCTGTCATTGACAGGCCCAGGCTGTGACGCTAACAGTAGCCCAGGCCTTCAAAGTAGCTCTGGACCTGTGGGAGATTGCTCAGGAAGGTGAGTACTAACTCTGACAGTAAATCAGGAAGGTGAGTACTAACTCTAACAGTAAATCAGGAAGGTGAGTACTAACTCTAACAGTAAATCAGGAAGGTGAGTACTAACTCTGACAGTAAATCAGGAAGGTGAGTACTAACTCTAACAGTAAATCAGGAAGGTGAGTACTAACTCTGACAGTAAATCAGGAAGGTGAGTACTAACTGTAACAGTAAATCAGGAAGGTGAGTACTAACTCTAACAGTAAATCAGGAAGGTGAGTACTAACAGTAACAGTAAATCAGGAAGGTGAGTACTAACTCTGACAGTAAATCAGGAAGGTGAGTACTAACTCTAACAGTAAATCAGGAAGGTGAGTACTAACAGTAACAGTAAATCAGGAAGGTGAGTACTAACTCTGACAGTAAATCAGGAAGGTGAATACTAACTGTAACAGTAAATCAGGAAGGTGAGTACTAACTCTGACAGTAAATCAGGAAGGTGAATACTAACTCTAACAGTAAATCAGGAAGGTGAGTACTAACTCTGACAGTAAATCAGGAAGGTGAATACTAACTCTAACAGTAAATCAGGAAGGTGAGTACTAACTCTGACAGTAAATCAGGAAGGTGAGTACTAACTCTGACAGTAAATCAGGAAGGTGAGTAACTAACTCTAACAGTAAATCAGGAAGGTGAGTACTAACAGTAACAGTAAATCAGGAAGGTGAGTACTAACTCTGACAGTAAATCAGGAAGGTGAGTACTAACTCTAACAGTAAATCAGGAAGGTGAGTACTAACTCTGACAGTAAATCAGGAAGGTGAGTACTAACTGTAACAGTAAATCAGGAAGGTGAGTACTAACTCTGACAGTAAACCAGGAAGGTGAGTACTAACTCTAACAGTAAATCAGGAAGGTGAGTACTAACTCTAACAGTAAATCAGGAAGGTGAGTACTAACTCTAACAGTAAATCAGGAAGGTGAGTACTAACTCTAACAGTAAATCAGGAAGGTGAGTACTAACTCTGACAGTAAATCAGGAAGGTGAGTACTAACTCTAACAGTAAATCAGGAAGGTGAGTACTAACTCTGACAGTAAATCAGGAAGGTGAGTACTAACTGTAACAGTAAATCAGGAAGGTGAGTACTAACTCTAACAGTAAATCAGGAAGGTGAGTACTAACAGTAACAGTAAATCAGGAAGGTGAGTACTAACTCTGACAGTAAATCAGGAAGGTGAGTACTAACTCTAACAGTAAATCAGGAAGGTGAGTACTAACAGTAACAGTAAATCAGGAAGGTGAGTACTAACTCTGACAGTAAATCAGGAAGGTGAATACTAACTGTAACAGTAAATCAGGAAGGTGAGTACTAACTCTGACAGTAAATCAGGAAGGTGAATACTAACTCTAACAGTAAATCAGGAAGGTGAGTACTAACTCTGACAGTAAATCAGGAAGGTGAATACTAACTCTAACAGTAAATCAGGAAGGTGAGTACTAACTCTGACAGTAAATCAGGAAGGTGAGTACTAACTCTGACAGTAAATCAGGAAGGTGAGTAACTAACTCTAACAGTAAATCAGGAAGGTGAGTACTAACAGTAACAGTAAATCAGGAAGGTGAGTACTAACTCTGACAGTAAATCAGGAAGGTGAGTACTAACTCTAACAGTAAATCAGGAAGGTGAGTACTAACTCTGACAGTAAATCAGGAAGGTGAGTACTAACTGTAACAGTAAATCAGGAAGGTGAGTACTAACTCTGACAGTAAACCAGGAAGGTGAGTACTAACTCTAACAGTAAATCAGGAAGGTGAGTACTAACTCTAACAGTAAATCAGGAAGGTGAGTACTAACTCTAACAGTAAATCAGGAAGGTGAGTACTAACTCTAACAGTAAATCAGGAAGGTGAGTACTAACTCTAACAGTAAATCAGGAAGGTGAGTACTAACTCTGACAGTAAATCAGGAAGGTGAGTACTAACTCTGACAGTAAATCAGGAAGGTAGATCATTAATACTGTTAATGCTGTTTATCTAAGTGTGCAGAGATTCTTCCCCTTTACGGTCAGACTCTTCTCTTTGCTTCTCCTCTCTGTCCTCAGATAAAAGTAAGAAGGCCAGGACGTGCTGCTCGTGTTCTGTCAGCGATGGACAGACAGAGACGACAAACACACACTGTGTCTCAGGTAGGTCAACTTCCCAGGTACTCTTGCTGTATGACCTTGACAGCTGTTGTTACTAAAGCCTTTTGCTGCTCAACTCTCGCACGGCAGGGAGTCTGCAGATGTAGACCCCTCCGTAAGACACACTCACTGCGCTTGAGGTAAGTCACTTAGCTACTCCCTGCTCCACTCTCCTCCCAGTGCTCAAGGCTTCAGGGGAAGCAGCTTGAGATTCTGCTAAAGTGGTGCAGTAAAGCCTCGGGGACCTGGCCTGATCACTATAGTTGAAAGTTTCAGGTCATTAAAATTCTACTGCTGTGATGGCCATGTCCCATGGGCTTTCATTGATCTACTCTGTCCTGTGACGCAGGGTCAAAGGAACAACAAAAGATGAGCCTCTCTCTCTCTCTTTTTCTCTACCTCTCCCCTCCCCTCTCTACCTCTCCCCTCCCCTCTCTACCTCTCTCTCTCTCTCTCTCTCTCTCTATCTCTCTCTCTCTCTTTATCTCTCTCTCTCTTTATCTCTACCTCTCCCCTCCCCTCCTCTCTTTATCTCTCCCCTCCCCTCTCTACCTCTCTCTCTCTCTCTCTCTCTCTCTCTCTCTCTCTATCTCTCTCTCTCTCTTTATCTCTCTCTCTCTTTATCTCTACCTCTCCCCTCCCCTCCTCTCTTTATCTCTCCCCTCCCCTCCTCTCTTTATCTCTCCCCTCCCCTCCCCTCTCTCTCTACCTCTCTCTCTTGATCTCTCCCCTCCCCTCTCTCTCTCTCTTTATCTCTACCCTCTCCACCTCTCTCTCTCTCTCTTTATGTCTCCCCTCCCCTCTCTACCTCTCTCTCTCTCTCTTTATCTCCCCTCTCTACCTCTCTCTCTTTATCTCTCCCCTCCCCTCTCTACCTCTCTCTCTTTATCTCCCCCCTCCCCTCTCTACCTCTCTCTCTCTCTCTCTCTCTCTTTATCTCTCCCCTCCCCTCTCTCTCTCTCTCTCTCTTTATCTCTACCCTCTCTACCTCTCTCTCTCTCTTTATCTCTCCCCTCCCCTCTCTACCTCTCTCTCTCTTTATCTCTCCCCTCCCCTCTCTACCTCTCTCTCTCTTTATCTCTACCTCTCCCCTCCCCTCTCCTCTCTCTCTCTCTCTCTCTCTCTCTCTCTCTCTCTCTCTCTTTATCTCTCCCCTCCCCTCTCTACCTCTCTCTCTCTCTTTATCTCTACCTCTCCCCTCCCCTCTCTATCTCTCTCTCTCCTCCAACCTCCCTCCCCTCTCTACCTCTCCCCTCCCCTCTCTATCTCTCTCTCTCCTCCAACCTCCCTCCCCTCTCTATCTCTCTCTCTCCTCCAACCTCCCTCCCTTGCTCCTTCCCCCTCTGTCTCTTTCTCTCTCAGACTCAGAGAAGCACCAGCCCCTGGAGAAGGAAGAGAAACTGAGACGGCCATTCTTCTCCATGTCGTTCAGCTCGCCCCGCAACAAACCCACCCGGAAACGACCAATCAAACACGACTCCTGGGTAGGTCACGACCTTGGGTTCCAGGTCTCTGATTGGTCTAGCCAGTCTCATTATCACACCTAATGTGACTCAAACAGTATTTCTTCTCCTCTGAGGATAAACTGGGACTGTTCCAGGATATTGTTGAGAGATAACAGATGATAAACTGGGACTGTTCCAGGATATTGTTGAGAGATAACAGATGATAAACTGGGACTGTTCCAGGATATTGTTGAGAGATAACAGATGATAAACTGGGACTGTTGCAGGATATTGTTGAGAGATAACAGATGATAAACTGGGACTGTTCCAGGATATTGTTGAGAGATAACAGATGATAAACTGGGACTGTTCCAGGATATTGTTGAGAGATAACGGATGATAATGACATGAACCCCATTCTGCTGCGGACTGGGACCATGGCATTTTTAATACACCGGCCCCCAATTATTAACCAGATAATGATCATTTTGCACAACAAACCCAAGTTATACAGGCCCACTAGGCTTCAAATGTACCAGCCCATCTGGCACATGCCAGAAATGCCAGATGGCCAGTCCGCCCCTGTCTCCATTAGACATGGCCTCGATTATAATAGAGGTGGATAGTCTTCTCTACTACAGGCTTTAAAACTCTGTAGGTCAAGGGGGTTCTTTAAGAAACGGCCATATACTACTATATACATTATTAAGGTGTAGAGGTCACCCCTAAATACTAGTTTATGGTTCACAAATCCTAAACTTAACATCAAGTTATGATAGCTGACCCTGGATCAGTGGTTATTTGAATGTTCTACTTACTCCAAACACAAGAGCGGTTACTTGTTATGCAGCTGTGTTGACATATACTGGCCACTAGGTGGCAGCGTTTCCCCTTTGAATGTTAAATACTCCACCTCATCTGATACCTCACTGGGAGACTAGTTGATGAGAGTAAACCACATCTCATCAACTAGTCTGTCAACTACATTATAAAGTCTCTCTAAATTTCAATTTAAGGGGCTTTATTGGCATGGGAAACATATGTTTACATTGACAAAGCAAGTGAAATATGTCATATTATCTATATATACAGTGTTGTAACGATGTGAAAATAGTTCAAGTACAAAATGGAAAATAAATATATAGATAAACATATGTTGTGTTTACAATGTTGTTTGTTCTTCACTGGTTGCCCTTTTCTTGTGGCAACAGGTCACCAATCTTGCTGCTGTGAAGTCACACTGTGATATTTCACCCAGTAGATATGGGAGTTTATCAAGATTGGATTTGTTTTCAAATTATTTGTGGGTCTGTGTAATCTGAGGGAAATAATATGGTCATATATTTGGCAGGAGGTTAGGAAGTGCAGCTCAGTTTCCACCTCATTTTGTGGGCAGTGAGCACATAACCTGTCTTCTCTTGAGAGCCAGGTCTGCCTTCAGCGGACTTTCTAAATAGCAAGGCTATGCTCACTGAGTCTGTACATAGTCAAAGCTTTCCTTAAGTTTGGGTCAGTCACAGACGTAAGGTATTCTGCCACTGTGTACTCTCTGTTTAGGGCCAAATAGCATTCTAGTTTGCTCAGTTTTTTTGTAAATTCTTTCCAATGTGTTAAGTAATTATCTTTGTGTTTTCTCATGATTTGGTTGGGGTCTCTCTCTCTGTCTTCCCCTCTCTCTTCACTCTCTTTCTCTCTGTTTTCCCCTCTCTCTTCACTCTCTCTCTCTGTCTTCCCCTCTCTCGTCACTCTCTCTCTCTCGCTCTCTCTCTCTCTCTCTCTCTCTCTCTCTCTCTCTTTCTCTCTCTTTCTCTCTCTCTCTTTCAATTCAATTCAATTGACTTTATTGACATGGCAAGGTCATTATTACTTACATTGTCAAAGTATACATATCGAAAAATCTTTCTCTCTCTCTCTTTCTCTCTTTCTCTCTTCACTCTCTTTCTCTCTATTTACTGAATATTCTTTATTAAAAGTCTCCCAAAGGATGTATCTGAAATATGTCTCCTTTAGTATTCTAAATTTGACCGTACGTCACAAACCAATGCAATATTATTAACAAACTAATATTGATTTAAAATATTGATATACACTGAGTGCATCAAATGTTAGGAACACCCCCCCCCCCCCCCCCCCCCCTCAATTTGCCCTCAGAACAACGTCAATTTTGTACACTCGGGGGAGATTGAAAACAGTGTAGAGATGAAATACTGCTCTGCAGCTCTTGGTAATTCACTTAAAACCTCTTAAGGATCCAACCTTTTTTCTTTTAAAAGTTTCGTCTAAAATGACATACCCAAATCTAACTGCCTGTAGCTCAGGACCTGAAGCAAGGATATGCATATTCTTGATACCATTTTAAAGTAAACACGTTGAAGTCTGTAGTGAAATGAATGTAGGAGAATATAACACATTAGATCTGGTAAAAGATAATAAAAAATAAAATAAAAACTGTTTTTTTTGTACCATCATCTTTGAAATGGAAGAGAAAGGCCATAATGTATTATTCCAGCCCAAGTGAAATTTAGATTTTGGCCACTAGATGGCAGCAGTGTATGTGCAACGTTTTAGACTGATCCAATGAACCATTGCGTATCGGTTCAAAATGTTGTATCAAGACTGCCCAAATGTGCCTAATTGGTTTATTAATATATTTTCAAATTCATTATTGTGCACTCTTCTCAAATAATAGCATGGTATTCTTTCACCGTAATAGTTACTATAAATTGGACAGTGCAGTTAGATTAACAAGAATTTAAGTTTTTCTGCCAATATCAGATATGTCAATGTCCTGGGAAATGTTCATGTTTCTTACAACCTCATGCTAATCACGTTAGCCTACGTTAGCTTAACTGTCCCGTGGGGGACACACCGATTTAATCAAAATAAAAACATCACTGCACTATTTCATTATATGATGCACTGAGGAGGTGTATACAATTTACACTGGTACTGTATTTTGTTATAAATGTTACAGTTTGTAGGTTATATTGGCCTGCACATTGATGTGTACAGTGTCATGGGATTGTCTTGGTACTGTTTCTACTCACAGAGTGTGGAGGTCATCTTACGATTTGTAGGTTATCTTCGATGCACATTGATGCATACAGTACATACTGTACTACAGTACATTGATGCATACAGTACATACTGTACTACAGTACATTGATGCATACAGTACATACTGTACTACAGTACATTGATGCATACAGTACATACTGTACTACAGTACATTGATGCGTACAGTACATACTGTACTACAGTACATTGATGCATACAGTACATACTGTACTACAGTACATTGATGCATACAGTACATACTGTACTACAGTACATTGATGCGTACAGTACATACTGTACTACAGTACATTGATGCGTACAGTACATACTGTACTACAGTACATTGATGCATACAGTACATACTGTACTACAGTACATTGATGCATACAGTACATACTGTACTACAGTACATTGATGCGTACAGTACATACTGTACTACAGTACATTGATGCGTACAGTACATACTGTACTACAGTACATTGATGCGTACAGTACATACTGTACTACAGTACATTGATGCATACAGTACATACTGTACTACAGTACATTGATGCGTACAGTACATACTGTACTACAGTACATTGATGCGTACAGTACATACTGTACTACAGTACATTGATGCGTACAGTACATACTGTACTACAGTACATTGATGCGTACAGTACATACTGTACTACAGTACATTGATGCGTACAGTACATACTGTACTACAGTACATTGATGCGTACAGTACATACTGTACTACAGTACATTGATGCGTACAGTACATACTGTACTACAGTACATTGATGCATACAGTACATACTGTACTACAGTACATTGATGCATACAGTACATACTGTACTACAGTACATTGATGCGTACAGTACATACTGTACTACAGTACATTTTGTCTCATGGGGCTGTCTTCGTTTCCCTTTTTATTCACAGGACGTGGAGGACGGCCTCGATGACGCCTTCTCAAGGTAATATTTAAATAGTTTTACATTCTATTGTATCTCAAATAGTGTAAATCTAATTTCTTAACGTGTTTTAAGCCCCAACCTGAGACTGCATGATGTCTCTGGGTTGAAATTTCCAGATAACTTTCCCGCAAAACAAACATTTTTCGGGAGTTAACAAGGTCACATCTATCCACTAATATCCACTAATATCCACTAAGAGTTTAATAAAGTAACTGTTGGTAAAGTAGAGTAAAATAAAAATAAATGTAGTGGTGTATGGACTGACCTGAGATCAGTTGTAGTGGTGTATGGACTGACCTGAGATCAGTTGTATCGGCAATTAAGGAAATTAAACAAGCTATGAAAAAATAAAGTAGTACATAAGTATAGGGTATATTTCCCTGGCTCTCTCTACATGTAGACAGGGCTCTGTAACCGACATTACTGCAATTAACATCTTTTAAGCCCCAACCTGAGACTGCTTTGAAAAGACACAGACATTTCCAGATCACTTTCCCAAGCAAACAAACCGTTTTTTGGGGAGTTATCAATGGCGTATAACACCTACACGGCTTTGGCACACCCTGCGTGAACGTTGGGAAACTAACACGGCTTTGGCACACCCTGCGTGAACGTTGGGAAACTAACACGGCTTTGGCACACCCTGCGTGAACGTTGGGAAACTAACAGGTTGGTGTTCAGACGACCGGGTCTTGAAACCCAGTGTGATCGGGTTGAGTATTCAGGAAAACGTTACCTGGGAACAGCGTCTCTCAGGTTTCCCTGACAACGTGCACTTCCAAGGGGGTGTGTCCAAGGGGGTGGTGAAAATGCCAGCTGGAAAATCCGAGCTAATATGATTTTATTTTTGCTACCTCAGCTGCAGTAGGCAACACTAAAACAATCTTTAGGCTGGTTTACAAAATATAATGTTACTATACAATGCTACCTTTTCTAAACATCCAAATTCACTTTCAGATAATACATTCAGAACAAAACACGTGTTAACTTGTTCAACTCTGACCTGTTGTTTTGGGTTCTGTACATTTCTGACGATAGAAAATGACACATAATATGAAAACTGCAGCCCTTGTCTGTTTGGAAATTTAACTGAAATCTTACTGCTGGCAATGTCATCCCACCGGCACCATACCGGCCTCCTATCTGTCCCTCTCTCTGTCTCTGTTCCTCGCTCTGTCCCTGTCTGCCTGGAGGGGGCTGCTCGTACGGGGGCAGGGGGTGGCACCGCATATGTGGAGTAGAGCTGGGGGGGTTTTTTAGGATGGAAGGGGGCAGTAGGGTGGTACGTGGGGGTCGACCTCAGGGGCCTTGAAGAGATGAATGGGGGTCCTCCGGTTAACGGGGAGCTTTGTATGCCCGACTGAGGAGGAGACGGCAGAGGAGGAGACGGCAGAGGGAGATGTCCCGGGGAGGGTAACCACTGCATAACAACGACCCAGTGGTGAATCCAACATGTCCCCTGGAGGGTAACCACTGCATAGCAACGACCCAGTGGTGAATCCAACATGTCTGAAGGGGAGGGTAACCACTGCATAGCAACGACCCAGTGGTGAATCCAACATGTCCCCTGGAGGGTAACCACTGCATAACAACGACCCAGTGGTGAATCCAACATGTCCCCTGGAGGGTAACCACTGCATAACAACGACCCAGTGGTGAATCAAACATGTCCCCTGGAGGGTAACCACTGCATAGCAACGACCCAGTGGTGAATCCAACATGTCCCCTGGAGGGTAACCACTGCATAACAACGACCCAGTGGTGAATCCAACATGTCCCCTGGAGGGTAACCACTGCATAGCAACGACCCAGTGGTGAATCCAAAATGTCCCCTGGAGGGTAACCACTGCATAACAACGACCCAGTGGTGAATCCAACATGGCCCCTGGAGGGTAACCACTGCAAAACAACGACCCAGTGGTGAATCCAACATGTCCCCTGGAGGGTAACCACTGCAAAACAACGACCCAGTGGTGAATCCAACATGTCTGAAGGGGAGGGTAACCACTGCATAACAACGACCCAGTGGTGAATCCAACATGTCTCCTGGAGGGTAACCACTGCATAGCAACGACCCAGTGGTGAATCCAACATGTCCCCTGGAGGGTAACCACTGCATAACAACGACCCAGTGGTGAATCCAACATGTCCCCTGGAGGGTAACCACTGCATAGCAACGACCCAGTGGTGAATCCAACATGTCCCCTGGAGGGTAACCACTGCATAACAACGACCCAGTGGTGAATCCAACATGTCCCCTGGAGGGTAACCACTGCATAACAACGACCCAGTGGTGAATCCAACATGTCTGAAAGAAACAGACTGTTTAGATAAAACAAAAGTTGCCACATTGATTATTGCGATTCTAATGAATATATTTGTTTTTATATGAACAACACATGTGGATAGTTGTTCAAATCTAACTGGCCTTTTATGTCATAACTTATTTGTATTTTTTTTATTATCTTCCAAAGACAACAAAAAAATATTACCCCAACAGGGTCACCTGGTAAGACTGACCTGGCAACAGCGTAGCCTGAAGCGAGGGGTGTAGGGCGTTCCTCCTTCCTGGGAGGAACCAGAAGAGCCTGGGGTGTAGGAATATTGAGTACAATCATTATCATTTATGTCTCCATAAGACACCTATATGCTTTAATATTAATTGGACGTTTTTTTTCCTACACTCACAAAATCCAACGCTCTCAGGAAATCAAACCACACAGGCATGAAGTCGTATCCTACCTTTTGATGCACAGCTGTGAGTGAATGATGTTACCCATGACAGGGGTGTTGTTCCGGTCTTTGACCATGTTCTTAGCCCCCCCCTGGTGCTGGTGAAAATCTCCTCCACCGTTCCACACTTGATGCACATCTTCGCCAGGAAGGGCTACTTGATGTTGTCATTGAGGCTAGCAAAGGTCATCGCCTTGTAGAACTCATCCAGAGGTCACCTCCTTGAGGGGAAGGGAACTCATCCAGAGGTCACCTCCTTGAGGGCAAGGGTACTCATCCAGAGATCACCTCCTTGAGGGGAAGGGAACTCATCCAGAGGTCACCTCCTTGAGGGGAAGGGAACTCATCCAGAGGTCACCTCCTTGAGGGGAAGGGAACTCATCCAGAGGTCACCTCCTTGAGGCTAAGGGAACTCATCCAGAGGTCACCTCCTTGAGGGGAAGGGAACTCATCCAGAGGTCACCTCCTTGAGGGGAAGGGAACTCATCCAGAGGTCACCTCCTTAAGGGAATGGTACTCATGCAGAGGTCACCTCCTTAAGGGAATGGTACTCATCCAGAGGTCACCTCCTTGTAGAACTCATCCAGAGGTCACCTCCTTGAGGGGAAGGGAACTCATCCAGAGGTCACCTCCTTGTAGAACTCATCCAGAGGTCACCTCCTTGAGGGGAAGGGAACTCATCCAGAGGTCACCTCCTTGAGAGGAATGGGCCCCTTGTAGAACTCATCCAGAGGTCACCTCCTTGAGGGGAAGGGAACTCATCTAGAGGTCACCTCCTTCGGGGGAAGGGAACTCATCCATTATGAATGATGCACACACAGACAGCATACACTAGGCTTCTCATAATGACCTCAACACAGTCACCTTGAGAAACAATACCAACAGATAAATTGCCTGTTCCCAGATCTGTTTGTGTCGTCTTGCCAACTCCTTTGATAATTGTCAAACATGTTTGGCATAACAATGAGTATAGTAGTTGGCAAGACAACAGATCTGGGAACAGGCTGGCAGACACACATAATATCCTTTAAATCTCATAGACAACACATCTCTGCAATAACAATTACATTCAAAATCCAAACCGGTTACCTCTGAGCTGTAAGCTGATGGCATAGCTGACAGGGACTGGCTGGCTACATACTGCTTTGGAGCCCCCTGAGCTCATCATTGGCTGGCTACATACTGCTTGGAGCCCCCGGAGCTCATCATTGGCTGGCTACATACTGCTTGGAGCCCCCTGAGCTCATCGTTGACTGGCTCCGGTAGTCACGCAGTTTACACACCCGAAAATGTCACATTACGTTGATGCACAATAATCAGGAGTGTACAATCCCAGAAATCCTTGTGTCAGTGCGTAGTCAGGAGTGTATGACGGCAGAAATACTTTATAGGAGACAGACAGCATGAGGGGTTGTTAAGGTTAGTGGGGCAACAGATCATATCTTTTATAGGAGACATAAGTCTCTCACAGCAGATCATATCTTTTATAGGAGACATAAGTCTCTCACAGCAGATCAGAAGAACTGCTAGAGGGGCTTTTGAAGACTACAATCAATCACAATGCCTCGTGGGTAAATAGAGGCAGGGACGGTTTCTTTCTTTCTTTCTGTTTGTTTTATTTTGGGCCCCCGGATTGATCCAACCAAGCCAGAACCGTTTTGTAGAACGATTCCCGAGATGATGGTTTAGAAATAGAATCGATAGTACCTGACTTGAATTTCTACGATTACAGTATAGATGGGAGTTGGTGTCCAATCTCTATAGTCACACTGAGGTTGGGATGTGGTGTGTGTGTGTCATGAGAATTGTGTTATCAATGTTCATAAACCCAATTCAATTAACTACTCAGCCTGAAACCCAGAATTTGTAGGAAACTGGTTGAAATGAGTCAGACGGAAATGAATCGGACAGCTTCAATAGTCAGAAAGTTAATTTTTCGAGAGCGCAGCCCATCCTTACATGTACATTGGTTTATATACCTCCCATTTCATCATAACTGTCCCTCCTCCTCTAAGACAATGACAATATAGTTCACGAGTCTTCTCCTTCTCATATATTGTCTGCCACCTGTTATACAATCTACTACAAGCCCAAGGTCTCTCCCCTCCCTGGGTGGGGACAGAATGTCCTGAAAGGAACACAGTAGTACAGCTTGTCTGTCGATAGCTCCTCTTATCATTTGTTTCACACTTGCACCCTTCTTACATACTAAAAAGGAACAAAACGTCCTTGTTCTAATTCTGACTAAAACTACACACATCGGATTTAGATTTATGATTCTAATAAATTTCATACAATCATACAGTGACAGGGTAGAATTCTGTTAGTTATAGTTCTACGTCAAACGTATACATCATTTAGTAATTATTCATAAAATCTTAACAGTGTGTTATTATATATTTAATGTATTATATTTTAAATGCTCATTAAAGTGCGGTAAATGGGTAAATTTTCATGTTTAAAAAAAAACATTTGTTCAAAAACAAGCTGTTTACTACTTTGCCCATCAGTGACTGCCAGCTCCGCTTCCGTGAGCACATAGGACATGGGAACATTGCTTCGATTGTTTTGCCAGCTATTTGCTATGAGGGGGAAATACCTCAATGCAATCGCAAGATTTCATAGCATGAATTATAACAGCACAAAGTAAATAGATATGCTTCGTTCAGTCAGAACTCTGCTGTAGTCTCCATCCCAATGAGTCTCTCGTGCCAGACGGCTTACTTCCCCACAATGAGAGTAGATCTGCTCTATCAGGTACAGATGACGCTAAAACAAAAAGCTAATTGTAATTAATTTGTAAATGTATAATCAGAACAGTCAAGGGAGCCTGAGACCTGATAAACCAGACATCTACCTCCAACAAGAGTGGAAAGACAGAGCGATACACTAACTAGAACCTTCTCGGATCAGGTAGGACCAAAAAACATGGCCAGTTGCCCCCGATTTTGTTTATAAGGTTCTACAGTAGGTGACAGGATGAAACCGGGTGTATCACAACCCATGTTGAAAGTAAATATCCAGTTACAGAAACATTTAGAAATAGTTTGGTCGATTTTTGTTTTTGTTGTTGTGTGAAATTAACCAGTTAGCTATCTACCTTTTTGAACAACACATCTGCCACGCTAATCCTCAACACCGGGACACCTCAGGGGTGCGTGCTCAGTCCCCTCCTGTACTCCTTGTTCACTCATGACTGCACGGCAAAGGCACGACTCCAACACCATCATTAAGTTTGCTGATAACACAAAAGTGGTTAGGCCTGATCACCAACAACGATGAGACAGCCTATAGTGAGGAGGTCAGAGACCTGACCATGTGGCGCAAGGACAACAACCTTTCCCTCATCGTAATCAAAACAAAGGAGAGGATTGTGGACTACAGGAAAAGGAGGACCGAGCACGCCCCATTCTCATCGACGGGGCTGTAGTGGAGCAGGTTGAGAGCTTCAAGTTCCTTGGAGTCCACATCACCAACAAACTAACATGGTCCAAGCACACCAAGACAGTCGTGAAGAGGGCACGACAAAACCTAATCCCCCTCGGGAGACTGAAAAGATTTGGCATGGGTCCTCAAATCCTCAAAATTTTACAGCTGCACCATCGAGAGCATCCTGACTGGTTGCATCATTGCCTGGTATGCACCTGCTCGACCTCCGACCGCAAGGCACTACAGAGGGTAATGCGTACGGCCCAGTACATCACCAGGGCCAAGCTTCCTGCCATCCAGGACCTCTATACCAGGTGGTGTCAGAGGAAGGCCGTAAAAATTGTCAAAGACTCCAGCCACCCTAGTCATAGACTGTTCTGTCTGCTACCGCACGACAAGCGGTACCGGAGTGCCAAGTCTAGTTCCAAGATGATTCTAAACAGCTTCTACCCCCAAGCCATAAGACTCCTGAACACCTAATCAAATGGCTACCCAGACTATTTACATTGCCCCCCCCCCCCCTCTTCTATGCTGCTGCTACTCTCTGTTATTATCTATTCATAGTCACTTTAATAACTCTACCTACATGTACATATTACCTCAATTACCTCAACACTGGTGGCCCCACATATTATCTCTGTAATATGCACGAGGTGGTTGGAGTTAACAAAGCAACAAGACAGACATACAGTGCCTTCGGTAAGTACTCAGACCTCTTTACTTTTCCCCACATTTTATTAGGTTACAGATTTAAGAATAACAAATAATTTAAGAGCAGCAGTAAATAACAATAGTAACAACAATAGTTATTGTTATTTACTGCTGCTCTTTAATTATTTGTTATTCTTAAATCTGTAACCTAATAAAATGTGGGAAAAGTAAAGGGGTCTGAGTACTTACCGAGGCACTGTATGTCTGTCTTGTTAACTCCAACCACCTCGTGCCCCAGGTATTCAGCCAATCAGCGACCGCTGCTGTGTGGCTATACAATGGCAGGCTACCCAGGCTTGAATGTGGACAACGGGACATGGACGCAGATCTCCAGATACATCACTGTAGATTGTGTATTGTCAGTGTGAAATGAAATGCCATGTTACACACTATCCAAAACATTATCCAAAGTGTATTTTAGATGTACTGTATATTCCCCAGGCATTGGATTGGGTTAACAGTTTTTTAAACATGACACATTAAAACGTCCATTTTGACGGAGTTGAAAACGTCGGCCAGGCTTCTTAATGCATTATGGAAGTGTGAATAATTCAACCTGATCTAAAAGAGGATGTTGTCATAGCTTTTAGATTTCAGCTGGCTTGTTCTATTTTTTAAATATACTCTAATTTCAGCCCAGGAAGTTGCAGGGCTGGTGCCAGACTTTGTGGATTATTTATTGCTACTGGGTAAAAGTAGCCTAGCCCTGACCCTGCTAACTAGTCTTTAAACTAACTAGCCCTGACCCTGCTAACTAGTCTTTAAACTAACTAGCCCTGACCCTGCTAACTAGTCTTTAAACTAACTAGCCCTGACCCTGCTAACTAGTCTTTATACTAACTAGCCCTGACCCTGCGAACTAGTCTTTATACTAACTAGCCCTGACCCTGCTAACTAGTCTTTAAACTAACTAGCCCTGACCCTGCTAACTAGTCTTTAAACTAACTAGCCCTGACCCTGCTAACTAGTCTTTATACTAACTAGCCCTGACCCTGCGAACTAGTCTTTATACTAACTAGCCCTGACCCTGCTAACTAGTCTTTAAACTAACTAGCCCTGACCCTGCTAACTAGTCTTTATACTAACTAGCCCTGACCCTGCGAACTAGTCTTTATACTAACTAGCCCTGACCCTGCTAACTAGTCTTTAAACTAACTAGCCCTGACCCTGCTAACTAGTCTTTAAACTAACTAGCCCTGACCCTGCTAACTAGTCTTTAAACTAACTAGCCCTGACCCTGCTAACTAGTCTTTATACTAACTAGCCCTGACCCTGCGAACTAGTCTTTATACTAACTAGCCCTGACCCTGCTAACTAGTCTTTAAACTAACTAGCCCTGACCCTGCGAACTAGTCTTTATACTAACTAGCCCTGACCCTGCTAACTAGTCTTTAAACTAACTAGCCCTGACCCTGCTAACTAGTCTTTATACTAACTAGCCCTAGCCCCCTAGTTAGTTTTAAGGCTAGTTAGCAGGGTCAGGGCAAGTTAGTTTAAGGCTAGTTAGCAGGGTCAGGGCTAGTTAGTTTAAAGACTAGTTAGCAGGGTCAGGGCTAGTTAGTTTTAAGGCTAGTTAGCAGGGTCAGGGCTAGTTAGTTTAAAGACTAGTGTTTGTGTGTGTGTGAGATGGTTTTATTTATAAGGTGTGTTTTTTCTCTTCAACCCGACATGCAGCAACATGGAGGTAGAAGAGATGGACACTGGTAAGTGAGGTGAGTCTGTCTGTCTGTCTGTCTGTCTGTCTGTCTGTTTGTCTGTCTCTGTCTGTCTCTGTCTGTCTGTTTATCTATCTGTCTCTGTGGGTCTGTCTGTCTGTCTGTCTGTGTCTGTCTGTCTGTTTATCTGTCTGTCTGTCTGTCTGTCTATCTATCTGTCTCTGTGGATCTGTCTCTGTGGGTCTGTCTGTCTGTCTGTCTGTCTGTTTATCTGTCTGTCTGTCTGTCTGTCTATCTATCTGTCTCTGTGGATCTGTCTCTGTGGGTCTGTCTGTCTGTCTGTCTGTCTGTCTGTCTGTCTGTCTGTATCAGTTGGACTCAAACTATTGTGATTCCCTATCTGTCTCTGTGGATCTGTCTCTGTGGGTCTGTCTGTCTGTCTGTCTGTCTGTCTGTCTGTCTGTCTGTCTGTCTGTCTGTCTGTCTGTCTGTATCAGTTGGACTCAAACTATTGTGATTCCCTATCTGTCTCTGTGGATCTGTCTCTGTGGGTCTGTCTGTCTGTCTGTCTGTCTGTCTGTCTGTCTGTCTGTCTGTCTGTATCAGTTGGACTCAAACTATTGTGATTCCCTATCTGTCTCTGTGGATCTGTCTCTGTCTGTCTGTCTGTCTGTCTGTTTATCTGTCTGTCTGTCTGTCTGTCTATCTATCTGTCTCTGTGGATCTGTCTCTGTGGGTCTGTCTGTCTGTCTGTCTGTCTGTCTGTCTGTCTGTCTGTCTGTATCAGTTGGACTCAAACTATTGTGATTACCTATCTGTCTCTGTCTGTCCAGACAGGCAGTGAACCTCTACAGACAGCACTCTCTATCCCTTCTCTCTCTCTCTATCTCTCACCCCTCTCTCTCTCCCACTCGCTCCTTCCTCCTTCCCTCCCTCTCTCTCCCCCTCTCTCTCTCCCTCCCGCTCCCAGCCTGGCAGAGTCCAGGTCCGGACAGCAGTCTAAGGATGCAGCTCTGAACCACTTAGAGGAAGACACCACCCCCCTAGAGGAAGACACCACCCCCCCTAGAGGAAGACAACCCCCCCCTAGAGGAAGACAACCCCCCCCCTAGAGGAAGACACCACCCCCCCTAGAGGAAGACAACCCCCCCCTAGAGGAAGACAACCCCCCCCTAGAGGAAGACAACCCCCCCCTAGAGGAAGACAACCCCCCCCTAGAGGAAGACACCATCCCCCCTAGAGGAAGACATCACCACCACCCCCCCTAGAGGAAGACATCACCACCACCCCCCCTAGAGGAAGACACCACCCCGCTAGAGGAAGACACCACCACCACCCCCCTAGAGGAAGACATCACCCCCCCCTAGAGGAAGACACCACCACCACCCCCCCTAGAGGAAGACACCACCACCACCCCCCCTAGAGGAAGACACCACCACCACCCCCCCTAGATGAAGACACCACCACCCCCCCTAGAGGAAGACACCACCACCACCCCCCCTAGAGGAAGACACCACCACCACCCCCCTAGAGGAAGACACCACCACCACCCCCCTAGAGGAAGACACCACCACCACCCCCCCCCTAGAGGAAGACACCACCCCCCCCCCCCTAGAGGAAGACACCACCACCACCCCCCTAGAGGAAGACACCACCCCCCCCCCTAGAGGAAGACACCACCACCACCCCCCCTAGAGGAAGACACCACCACCACCCTAGAGGAAGACATCTCCCCCCTAGAGGAAGACACCACCACCACCCCCCCTAGAGGAAGACACCACCCCCCTAGAGGAAGACACCACCACCCCCCCTAGAGGAAGACACCACCACCACCCCCCCTAGAGGAAGACACCACCCCCCTTAGAGGAAGACACCACCACCACCCCCCTAGAGGAAGACACCACCACCACCCCCCCTAGAGGAAGACACCACCACACCCCCTAGAGGAAGACACCACCACCCCCCCTAGAGGAAGACACCACCACCACCCCCCCTTAGAGGAAGACACCACCACCCCCCCTAGAGGAAGACACCACCACCACCCCCCCTAGAGGAAGACACCACCACCATCCCCCCTAGAGGAAGACACCACCACCACCCCCCTAGAGGAAGACACCACCACCACCCCCCTAGAGGAAGACACCACCACCACCCCCCCTAGAGGAAGACACCACCACCACCCCCCTAGAGGAAGACACCACCACCACCCCCCTAGAGGAAGACACCACCACCACCCCCCTAGAGGAAGACACCACCACCACCCCCCCTAGAGGAAGACACCACCACCACCCTAGAGGAAGACATCTCCCCCCTAGAGGAAGACACCACCACCACCACCCCTAGAGGGAGACACCACCCCCCCCCCTAGAGGAAGACACCACCCCCCTAGAGGAAGACACCACCACCCCCCCTAGAGGAAGACATCACCACCACCCCCCTAGAGGAAGACACCACCCCCCTTAGAGGAAGACACCACCACCACCCCCCTAGAGGAAGACACCACCACCCCCCCTAGAGGAAGACATCACCACCACCCCCCTAGAGGAAGACATCACCACCACCCCCCCCTAGAGGAAGACACCACCACCACCCCCCTAGAGGAAGACACCACCCCCCTTAGAGGAAGACACCACCACCACCTAGAGGAAGACACCACCACCACCCCCCTAGAGGAAGACACCACCCCCCTTAGAGGAAGACACCACCACCCCCCCTAGAGGAAGACACCACCACCACCCCCCCTAGAGGAAGACACCACCACCACCCCCCTAGAGGAAGACACCACCCCCCTTAGAGGAAGACACCACCACCCCCCCTAGAGGAAGACACCACCACCACCCCCCCTAGAGGAAGACACCACCACCACCCCCCCTAGAGGAAGACTCCACCCCCCATAGAGGAAGACTCCACCCCTCCCAGAGGAAGACACCACCCCCCTAGAGGAAGACACCACCCCCCCTAGAGGAAGACACCACCCCCCCTCCCCTAGAGGAAGACACCACCCCCCCTAGAGGAAGACACCACCCCCCCCCCTAGAGGAAGACACAACCCCCCCTAGAGGAAGACACCACCCCCCCCTAGAGGAAGACACCACCCCCCCCCTAGAGGAAGACATCACCCCCCCCTAGAGGAAGACACCACCACCCCTCCCCTAGAGGAAGACATCACCACCCCCCCCTAGAGGAAGACACCACCACCCCCCCCCAGAGGAAGACACCACCACCCCCCCCTAGAGGAAGACACCACCCCCCCCCTAGAGGAAGACACCACCACCACCCCCCCTAGAGGAAGACACCACCACCACCCTAGAGGAAGACATCTCCCCCCTAGAGGAAGACACCACCACCACCCCCCCTAGAGGAAGACACCACCCCCCTAGAGGAAGACACCACCACCCCCCCTAGAGGAAGACACCACCACCACCCCCCCTAGAGGAAGACACCACCCCCCTTAGAGGAAGACACCACCACCACCCCCCTAGAGGAAGACACCACCACCACCCCCCCTAGAGGAAGACACCACCACCCCCCCTAGAGGAAGACACCACCACCACCCCCCCTAGAGGAAGACACCACCACCACCCCCCCTAGAGGAAGACACCACCACCACCCCCCCTAGAGGAAGACACCACCACCACCCCCCTAGAGGAAGACACCACCACCACCCCCCCTAGAGGAAGACACCACCACCACCCCCCCTAGAGGAAGACACCACCACCACCCCCCTAGAGGAAGACACCACCACCACCCCCCTAGAGGAAGACACCACCACCACCCCCCTAGAGGAAGACACCACCACCACCCCCCCTAGAGGAAGACACCACCACCACCCTAGAGGAAGACATCTCCCCCCTAGAGGAAGACACCACCACCACCACCCCTAGAGGGAGACACCACCCCCCCCCCTAGAGGAAGACACCACCCCCCTAGAGGAAGACACCACCACCCCCCCTAGAGGAAGACATCACCACCACCCCCCTAGAGGAAGACACCACCCCCCCCTAGAGGAAGACACCACCCCCCTTAGAGGAAGACACCACCACCACCCCCCTAGAGGAAGACACCACCACCCCCCCTAGAGGAAGACATCACCACCACCCCCCTAGAGGAAGACATCACCACCACCCACCCCTAGAGGAAGACATCACCACCACCCCCCCCTAGAGGAAGACACCACCACCACCCCCCTAGAGGAAGACACCACCCCCCTTAGAGGAAGACACCACCACCACCTAGAGGAAGACACCACCACCACCCCCCTAGAGGAAGACACCACCCCCCCTAGAGGAAGACACCACCCCCCTTAGAGGAAGACACCACCACCCCCCCTAGAGGAAGACACCACCACCACCCCCCCTAGAGGAAGACACCGCCACCACCCCCCTAGAGGAAGACACCACCCCCCTTAGAGGAAGACACCACCACCCCCCCTAGAGGAAGACACCACCACCACCCCCCCTAGAGGAAGACACCACCACCACCCCCCCTAGAGGAAGACTCCACCCCCCATAGAGGAAGACTCCACCCCTCCCAGAGGAATACACCACCCCCCTAGAGGAAGACACCACCCCCCCTAGAGGAAGACACCACCCCCCCTCCCCTAGAGGAAGACACCACCCCCCCTAGAGGAAGACACCACCCCCCCCCCCTAGAGGAAGACACAACCCCCCCTAGAGGAAGACACCACCCCCCCCTAGAGGAAGACACCACCCCCCCCTAGAGGAAGACATCACCCCCCCCCCTAGAGGAAGACACCACCACCCCCCCCTAGAGGAAGACATCACCCCCCCCTAGAGGAAGACACCACCACCCCCCCCCTAGAGGAAGACACCACCCCCCTAGAGGAAGACATCACCCCCCCTAGAGGAAGACACCACCACCCCCCCCCCTAGAGGAAGACACCACCACCCCCCCTAGAGGAAGACATCACCCCCCCCCTAGAGGAAGACATCACCCCCCCCTAGAGGAAGACACCACCACCCCCCCCCTAGAGGAAGACATCACCCCCCCCCCCCCTTAGAGGAAGACACCACCCCCCCTAGAGGAAGACACCACCACCCCCCCCCCTAGAGGAAGACACCACTACCCCCCCCTAGAGGAAGACATCACCCCCCCCCCCTAGAGGAAGACACCACCACCACCCCTAGAGGAAGACACCACCACCACCCCCCTAGAGGAAGACACCACCCCCCTTAGAGGAAGACACCACCCCCCTTAGAGGAAGACACCACCCCCCCTTAGAGGAAGACACCACCACCACCCCCCTAGAGGAAGACACCACCCCCCTTAGAGGAAGACACCACCACCACCCCTAGAGGAAGACACCACCACCACCCCCCTAGAGGAAGACACCACCCCCCTAGAGGAAGACACCACCACCCCTCCCCCCTAGAGGAACACCCCCCCCCCCAGAGGAAGACACCACCCCTCCTAGAGGAAGACACCACCACCCCCCCTAGAGGAAGACACCACCACCACCCCCCCTAGAGGAAGACACCACCACCACCCCCCCTAGAGGAAGACACCACCACCCCCCCTAGAGGAAGACACCACCACCACCCCCCCTAGAGGAAGACACCACCACCACCCTAGAGGAAGACACCACCCCCCTTAGAGGAAGACACCACCACCACCCCCCTAGAGGAAGACATCACCCCCCCTAGAGGAAGACATCACCACCACCCCCCCTAGAGGAAGACACCACCACCACCCCCCCTAGAGGAAGACACCACCACCCCTCCCCCCTAGAGGAACACCCCCCCCCCCAGAGGAAGACACCACCCCCCCTAGAGGAAGACATCACCACCACCCCCCCCTAGAGGAAGACACCACCACCCCCCCTAGAGGAAGACACCACCACCACCCCCCCTAGAGGAAGACACCACCACCACCCCCCCTAGAGGAAGACACCACCACCACCCCCCCTAGAGGAAGACACCACCACCACCCCCCCTAGAGGAAGACACCACCACCACCACCCCCCTAGAGGAACACCCCCCCCCCCCCCCAGAGGAAGACACCACCCCTCCTAGAGGAAGACACCACCACCACCCCCCTAGAGGAACACCCCCCCCCCCCCCAGAGGAAGACACCACCCCTCCTAGAGGAAGACACCACCACCCCCCCTAGAGGAAGACACCACCACCACCCCCCCTAGAGGAAGACACCACCACCACCCCCCCTAGAGGAAGACACCACCACCACCCCCCCCCCTAGAGGAAGACACCACCACCACCCCCCCTAGAGGAAGACACCACCACCACCCCCCCTAGAGGAAGACACCACCACCACCCCCCGTAGAGGAAGACACCACCACCACCCCCCCTAGAGGAAGACACCACCACCACCCCCCTAGAGGAAGACACCACCACCACCCCCCCTAGAGGGAGACACCACCACCACCCCCCCTAGAGGAAGACACCACCACCACCCCCCCAAGAGGAAGACACCACCACCACCCCCCCTAGAGGAAGACACCACCACCACCCCCCCTAGAGGAAGACACCACCACCACCCCCCCTAGAGGAAGACACCACCACCACCCCCCCCCCTAGAGGAAGACACCACCACCACCCCCCCTAGAGGAAGACATCACCACCACCCCCCTAGAGGAAGACATCACCACACCTAGAGGAAGACACCACCACCACCCCCCCTAGAGGGAGACACCACCACCCCCCCTAGAGGAAGACACCACCACCACCCCCCTAGAGCAAGACACCACCCCCCCTAGAGGAAGACATCACCACCCCCCCCTAGAGGAAGACACCCCCCCCCCTAGAGGAAGACACCACCACCACCCCCCCTAGAGCAAGACACCACCCCCCTAGAGGAAGACACCCCCCCTAGAGGAAGACACCATCCCCCCTAGAGGAAGACACCACTCCCCCCCCTAGAGGAAGACACCACCCCCCCCCCTAGAGGAAGACACCACCCCCCCCCCCTAGAGGAAGACACCACCCCCCCTAGAGGAAGACACCACCCCCCCTAGAGGAAGACACCACCCCCCTAGAGGAAGACACCACCACCACCCCCCCTAGAGGAAGACACCACCCCCCCCCCCCTAGAGGAAGACACCACCCCCCCCCCCCCCTAGAGGAAGACACCCCCCCCCCCCCTAGAGGAAGACACCACCCCCCCCCTAGAGGAAGACACCACCCCCCCTAGAGGAAGACACCACCCCCCTAGAGGAAGACACCACCACCACCACCCTAGAGGAAGACATCACCACCACCCCCTTAGAGGAAGACACCACCACCCCCCCCCCCCTAGAGGAAGACACCACCACCCCCCCCTAGGGGAAGACACCACCACCCCCCTAGAGGATGACACCACCCCCTAGAGGAAGACACCACCACCCCCCCCTAGAGGAGGGGTGGCCACCGGTAGTCTGCCACCGGTAGTCTGCCACTCTAGGGTGGTGGTGGTGGAGTCTTTCTGCCAACAGTAGTTTGGTGAGAAAGCTGCTGGAACAGACTGTCTTGTATTTTATTTGAAGGTTCTAGATTATTTTTGTCCAGAATGTTGATTAAAGCCTTTGGGAAGAACAAAGGATAACAGAAAAAAATGTAATCAATAACTGTTAGCTACTGTACTGCTGCATTCATTTCAGAACAACGTGTAGGCCTAGTCTATTGAGGGAATGTTTGTACCATGAGTTGGATTAGAAATACAGAAACCAAACAGACTGATAATATCTTACAGTATCATTAGAAGCCAAACAGTCAAATCTGACATTTCCATCTGATCTTGAGAAAAACTGTAACAATTGAGAAGCTAAGCACAAATGGTACCCTATTGGCTCTGGTCTAAAGTAGTGCACTATATAGGGAATAGGGCTCTGGTCTAAAGTAGTGCACTATACTAGGAATAGGGCTCTGGTCTAAAGTAGTGCACTATATAGGGAATAGGGCTCTGGTCTAAAGTAGTGCACTATACTAGGAATAGGGCGCTGGTCTAAAGTAGTGCACTATATAGGGAATAGGCCTCTGGTCTAAAGTAGTGCCCTATATAGGGAATAGGGTGCCATTTGGGACGCAGATCCCACTCTCATGCTTTTGTCGATGCTGATCAAAAACATGATATACACCCTTTTGAAAACGTCTCTGTGCTTCATGTCTTTGGGATGGACCTGGGCCCTGACTGACTTGATGTAACTTCTTTACTCAATGACCTTCAACAACTGGGGATGTTGCAATCCTCTCAGAAACTAAAGAAAGCTTTTCCAATCCATCACTGCTTTTGTACGAGCTGTTGAGACGGGAAAGAGACAGTGAGCAATGTGGATGGAACAATTACTGGTCAGAACACCACTAGGGATGGACTGGGACCACTAGGGGTGGACTGGGACCACTAGGGACGGACTGGGACCACTAGGGGTGGACTGGGACCACCAGGGATGGACTGGGACCACCAGGGATGGACTGGGACCACTAGGGATGGACTGGGACCACCAGGGGCGGACTGGGACCACCAGGGGCGGACTGGGACCACCAGGGGTGGACTGGGACCACTAGGGATGGACTGGGACCACTAGGGACGGACTGGGACCACCAGGGGTGGACTGGGACCACTAGAGGCGGACTGGGACCACTAGGGATGGACTGGGACCACTAGGGATGGACTGGGACCACTAGGGATGGACTGGGACCACTAGGGACGGACTGGAACCACTAGGGATGGACTGGGACCACCAGGGGCGGACTGGGACCACCAGGGGCGGACTGGGACCACCAGGGGCGGACTGGGACCACCAGGGGCGGACTGGGACCACAAGGGGCGGACTGGGACCACAAGGGACGGACTGGGACCACTAGGGACGGACTGGGACCACTAAGGGCGGACTGGGACCACTAAGGGCGGACTGGGACCACCAGGGGCGGACTGGGACCACAAGGGACGGACTGGGACCACAAGGGGCGGACTGGGACCACCGGGGGCGGACTGGGACCACCGGGGGCGGACTGGGACCACCAAGGGCGGACTGGGACCACCAGGCACGGACTGGGACCAGAAATCGGCCTTGGAATTTCTAAGACAGCTGCCCCATTTTGAGGACCCCCGCATTGGTCTGTTTTCCCCATTGAAGCCATCGTTATTAGCGCAAAAACACCAACTGGCATTTGCCAGAATAGCCCTATACACAGTCCACCACTGAACACCACCTTGCTCCTGTGCTGTCATGTGGAAGTGGATTGACGTTGGCGGTCCCAATCAGGACAAAATGATGACACTCAAAAACCCTTGTTAATAATGTGTTTTGATGCGTCTGAAGACCACCGTCAGTTGAAATGAGAAACCACAGTGGAATCCTAATCACCTACCTGATGTTGACAGTGATGTAGCCTCAAAACAGACAGGTTAAGGAGGATGTTGACGTCTGTTGTTCAAGAGGACAATGTGGATACAGATATAAAGTATGAATTATAGAAATAGAATTGGTCATGGGTACACTCAAAATGGCCACCGGTCAACCCACCAAAACTGCCCCAATGACTTGAGCTGGAAGGTCCATTCTAAGGATCCTACTTATATGATGTGAATTGACACGCCAGCAACTATAAGAGTATAAAAGAGACATATTTCCATATGCTGTATTTTTTTTTAAATGTTAATAACTAGTGTAATAATCACTGTATGTATATTGCTTTTAGTTATTTGAAATGATTAGGTTCGGGTCAAAATAGAATCAGTGTTTCTTGGAGTCAAATCATTTAATGTTGAGTCTCGTCAATAATTAGGATGCTCGTTTGTTTTTCGCATTGATTTATGCAGTTGTATACATTGTGTATAGAACTTGTAAATTGTAAATTAATTTTCTGACAGCAGCAATTGGTTTTATTTTTTAAGATTGCATACAATTGGTTTGTGTTACCCACCATGGAAATACAGTTGAAATAACTGAATCCTAGTGTCCTAAATGGCACCCTAGTCCCTATTATAGTGCACAACATTTTACCAGAACCCTATGTGCCCTGGTCAACAGTAGTGCACTACATAGGGAGTAGGGTCCCATTTGGGAGGTACTCACACTTCCCTGCTCCCTCATACAGGATCTGAAATATCTATGTTCACTGCAATAACATCATGGTCAATGTGATTGTCTCTTCTCATATGTTTTGCCTTTATTGGGTTTATTGTCGAAAACATGGCTGCAACACATTGACACGCGCACACACACACACACACACACACACATACACACATACACACATACACACATACACACCGACACGCGCACACACGCACGCACGCACGCACGCACGCACGCACGCACGCACGCACGCACACACACACACACACACACACACACACACACACACACACACACACACACAGGGAGTCATGATGAGGTGTGTGTTTAATCAAAAACAACAGTTTTCTAATCTTAGTAGATTGAGTTTATTTAATGTCAACCCCCCCCCCCCAAAAAAAAAATGTTAGATATTGGTTTCTTTGCTTTCCCTTTCGCCTTTCAAATCCAAGGTCGAACAGTACAGTTCCAAGGTCAAACAGTACAGTTCCAAAGTCGAACAGTACAGTTCCAAGGTCAAACAGTACAGTTCCAAGGTCAAACAGTACAGTTCCAAGGTCAAACAGTACAGTTCCAAGGTCAAACAGTACAGTAAATTGAAATGGAATGATGGGGTTTTCTCTGCAGTACTTTTCTGGCCACGTCCGTTATTTTTCCAAAATGTGTGTGTGTGTGTTGTGTGTGTGTGTGTGTGTGTGTGTGTGTGTGTGTGTGTGTGTGTGTGTGTGTGTGTGTGTGTGTGTGTGTGTGTGTGTGTGTGTGTGTGGTTTGTTTGCATGGTGAGTATGATGGGATGTGTGTGTGTGTGTGTGTGTGTGTGTGTGTGTGTGTGTGTGTGTGTGTGTGTGCGTGTGTGTGTGTGTGTGTGTGTGTTCCAATATGGTGACAGAGACTCAATCTAACTGGGAGAGATCTTCAGATGTGCTGTGAACACTCAGAAATGGGGTTTTAGATGAGAAGCCACAGCACAGAATAAACGTAACCAATATTTTCCAGCAATCAGTTTGTATTTAATGTAATCCCAACCATCAGTTTGTATTTAATGTAATCCCAACCATCATTTTGTATTTAATGTAATCCCAACCATCATTTTGTATTTAATGTAATCCCAACCATCATTTTGTATTTAATGTAATCCTAACCATCATTTTGTATTTAATGTAACCCCAACCATCATTTTGTATTTAATGTAATCCCAACCATCATTTTGTATTTAATGTAATCCCAACCATCATTTTGTATTTAATGTAATCCCAACCATCATTTTGTATTTAATGTAATCCTAACCATCATTTTGTATTTAATATAATCCCAACCATCATTTTGTATTTAATGTAATCCCAACCATCATTTTGTATTTAATGTAATCCCAACCATCATTTTGTATTTCACAACCAGGCAAAATGCTTGATCTTTATTATTCAAGTAAATTATTCCCTAAAAATATATTATCCTTGTAAGTGATCATAATGTTTTAGAAACATTTTCAGTTAGAAAAGGGAGAATATATTTGATCTGTCTCTGATAAATTAGTGTCCAGTTTGTAATGAAGTTTATAGTTTTATCACTTAGAGTCTATATACAAAGGAACGTGCTTCATTTTGCTGAGATCTATGCAATAGTTGGATTTCCATGAGCAATGTTGTAATATTATCATTTGTTTCCTGATAATGTAAAAATAATTATTTGTACAGACTTTGAGAACGGTTTTTGTTTGATTAACATAATGCATAATAAAGGACTTTGTTCAAATATTACATTTTGTCATTACTGTTCTTACACAGGGATGTTGACTATGCACTATGCAGAAATCGCTGCAGAATTTGCTAAAATTCTAATACTGTGATTTGCCTAATTTCAGTTTATGTGGCAAAACAAGCAAGTATAGTGTAGAGAATTGTTGTACCACCGAAACCGCTGAGAAATATATTTTCCATTAATAAAAATATACATTTTTCAGCTGTTTGAAGCTGGTGTACAAAACTGAAAGTAAAAGAGGCAAAAACGAAATTTAAAAACGGGATGCATAGAAATGGCACACATAGAACAAATCTACCGCTACTTAGACTTGCTTTCAATGAGAATGGCAGATCTATAAATCACATTTCTATGTGAATTTTGTCATCAGAAAAGTTACATAATGCAGCTTTAAGGCGCATTGTTGACAAGAACTGTAACGGCAGCCTTCCTCCTCTTCACGAGAAGAGGAGGTGTAGCAGGGATCGGACCAACACGCAGCGTAGCCAGTGCTCAACATGTTTAAATGACGAAACCGTGAACACTTACAAAAATACAAAATAACAAACGTGGCAAACCGAAACAGTCCTATCTGGTGCAGAGAACACAAAGACAGAAGACAACCACCCACAAATCCCAACACAAAACAGGCTACCTTAATATGGTTCCCAATCAGAGACAATGACAAACACCTGCCTCTGATTGAGAACCACATCAGGCCAATTGACAATCCCCACATAGAAACACAAAACATAGAATGCCCACCCAGCTCACGTCCTGACCAACACTAAAACAAGGAAAACACTCAAGAACTATGGTCAGACCGTGACAAGAACAATGCACTTCACTTTTAAAGGTAAATTACGCTTGGGTGGGCATCGGCAACAAACTTCTTGTCAATAGGGTAGCGCTGTTTTCACTTTGGAAAAAATCGTGCCCAAATGAAACGGCCTCGTACTCTTTTCTAGATCATACAATATGCATATTATTATTACTATTGGATAGGAAACACTCAGAAGTTTCTAAAACTGTTTGAATTATGTCTGTGAGTAAAACAGAACTCATTTTGCAGCAAACTTCCATGCAGGAAGTGAAAAATCTGAAAACGAGGCTCTGTTTCAGGGCCTGCCTATTTAATTGCCTTATATTTATCGATATGCATGCACTTCATACGCCTTCCACTAGATGTCAACAGGCAGTGGAAGGTGGAATGGGGTGTCTAGCTTGATCTGAGGCCGAACAAGAGCTTTTGGAGTGGCAGGTCAGGAATTTTCTTTGTCTACCAAGGCGCGCCGCGGAGCTCGACATTGGCTTCTGAAAAGCGTTACGTATACACGGCGAATATTTCCGGCTCTGATTTTATTTGATACATGTGATAATAACATTATAAAGTAGTTTTTTTCAACCGAGTTTTATCAGTTTATTCAACGTTTATTGGGACTTTTGGAATTTTCCGTTCTTTGCGCCAAGAGTTGATGGGCATGTTCGCGCCACATGGCTAGCCAAGGTTGCTAATTCGACAGAAGAAATGGACATTCTAAAACCAAACAACGATTTATTCTGGACCAAGGACTCCTTGTACAACATTCTGATGGAAGCTCAACAAAAGTAAGAAAACATTTATGATGTTATTTCGTATTTCTGTGTAAAATGTTGAGTCCTATTCTCTGCCGTTTTGGTGACCGCTGTCTCGCAATAACGCAAGCTGTATGTTATGGTAAAGTTATTTTTAAAAATCTAACACAGCGGTTGCATTAAGAACCAGTGTATCTTTCATTTGCCATACAACAAGTATTTTTATGTAAAGTTTATGATGAGTTCTTTGGTCAGATTAGGTGAGTGTCCAAAATATCTCCGGAGATTCTGGTGAATCGATGCTACGTATTCACAATGTATAATCAGGATTTGTAGCTATAAATATGCACATTTTCGAACAAAACATAATTGTAATGTATAACATGATGTTATAAGACTGTCATCTGATGAATTTGTTCAAGGTTAGTGATTAAGTTTATATCTTTTGCTGGTTTTTGCGAAAGCTACCTTTTGCGGTGAATAAATGCGTTTGTGTGTTTGGCTATTGTGGTAAACTAATATAATTCTATATTGTGTTTTCGCTGTAAAACACTTAAAAAATCGGAAATATTGGCTGGATTCACAAGATGTTTATCTTTCATTTGCTGTACACCATGTATTTTTCATAAATGTTTTATGATGAGTATTTAGGTATTTCACGTTGCTCTCTGTAATTATTCTGGCTGCTTTGGTGATATTTTTGATAGTAGCTGCAATGTAAAACTATGATTTATACTTTAAATATGCACATTTTCGAACAAAACATAAATGTATTATATAACATGTTATAAGACTGTCATCTGATGAAGTTGTTTCTTGGTTAGTGACTAATTTTATCTCTATTTTGTCGGTTTTGTGAAAGCTACCTATGCGGTAGAAACATGGTGAAAATATGCGGTTGTGTGTTTGGCTATTGTGGTTAGCTAATAGAAATACATATTGTGTTTTCGCTGTAAAACATTTTAAAAATCGGAAATGATGGCTTGATTCACAAGCTGTTTATCTTTCATTTGCTGTATTGGACTTGTGATTTCATAAAAATTATATGATATCCCTGTCCTAGGCTAGGCTATGCTAGTCAGCTTTTTTGATGAGGAGGATCCCGGAACCAGGAGAGAGAAGCGGTAGAGTTAAGCTCTCTTAAGGTGAGCTCTTCGAAATATTTCAAATATTTCAGGTAAAGATCAGATACAGATGTAGGATCTTCATTTGACCCAGTTTCTCACAGCAAGAAAATAATGCTCCAGCAACAGGAAATGTGAATTATTATGTGGATTATAATGAATGGACATTTTTGTAGTGGTTGATAAAAATCAAATCTGAAATTTCAAAGTGGAAATTTCAAACTTCAGAAGCCTTTTTAAAATCTCAAATAAAATGTCAGACTTGTTCAGAAAAGTGCTTCTGCAACAGGGTGATCAAATTAAGATCCTACATTTGTATTTTCAAAATATCACAGCTGAGCCTCAACATTCTATCGCTTTGTGTAACCCTGATAGAGCTACAATACATCACAGGTGTATATATATTTATAAAAACATTTGCACACAAGAAAATACAAAACAATATGATGGGAGTTTAAACGGCAAACGAAAGAGCATGTGCAGGAGAGGTGGAAAACCCTGAGAGGCTTGTAAGTGTCAATTACTGTACTTCTATATTCCCATCAACTCTGTCTTGTGGATTTGGCCACAGGTTCTCATCCACATCACAATGGATGTTTTCATTAGCCAAACATCTTGAGAAGAATCTTCGGGCGAATCCAGGCCTGACACTGGTCTGCCGTGATGTCATTGCATGCGTCATCCATGGTTTGGAGAAGGGTGGCTTGTTCGTGAGGGCGCCTATCATATACCTTCCACCTCCATGTGGAGAAAAATTCCTCAATCGGGTTAAGGAAAGGAGAGTATGGGGTAAGCACAGGGTGGTACATTGGGGATGGGCCTGAAACCATGCTTGCACCATTTGAGCATGGTGGAACCTGACATTATCCCACACAATGACATAGGTCACGCCATCAGCTCTACAAACCTGATTTAGCTCATCAAGGAAGGTTACAAGGAGAGCTGCATTATATGATCCAATACGAGGTCTGCGTCCCACCACACCATCTTCCGATATAGCCGCGCACATGGTGACGTTGGCCCCACGTTGTCTAGGTACTTGGATGGTTACCCGATGGCCAATGAAATTCCGACCTCTCCTCCTTGTCTTGGCCAGGTTGATGCCTGTTTCATCCAAAAATAGGAATTTGTGTTTTCATCAGCATCCAGCTCCCATCACGTCCAAAAATTGATTTTGCAAAGAGAATTTCTGATTACAATGATGTAAAATTTTGGGGGGGGAATTTTTCACAACAGGCATCTTGAAACTGAACGTACCTGAACATCCTCAGTCCTCGGCTGCTTCACTCTGCTTCACTGCTGTTTTAGACACACCTGGTGCCTTTTCAGCATGCGTGCAATAGTCGTCAAACTTATGGCTTCCACATTTGTTGAACGTCTCGTCCTTGTCCAAGATATGCTGCCTAATTTCTGTACGGCGAATATAATTTCTGTCCCGAACCAAATTGACCACAGCCCGCTCTTGTTGGTCAGTCAGAACTTTGCCTCTGACTCCCCTATTTGGCCTAGTCTCAATTCTGCAGGGAAAATGACAGTAAGAACACATTTAGTCACATCACCTACTCTGTGGTACACATTGGCATGCAGTATACAGTCATTTGACAGTTGATAGTAGCCTAATGTTTAGTGCATGGTGAAGACTTACCGGTTCTCATTGCGGAAAGTTCTGATGATTGAGGCCAAGGTTGATCTTCTGAGCTTTGGTTGAATCATTGTAGCTGTCTCAGTCATTGTCATGTCATGATTTACGACACGGTCTACAACTATTGCTCGGATTTCATTGGATACTCTTTGCTGTTGCTGCCGCTGTCTTGGTCCGTGGCCTTGTCCTCTATCACCACGTTCCCCACCACACCTCTCAAAACGAGGCCCAAGAGCACCTCTCAAAATGGATGCTTGTCCTCTGACATTCCTTTGACCACCACGTCTTCCTCGTCTTCCTCCTTCCACTGCTTGACCTCTATTGTGACCTGGATCACCTGCAGGCTCCACGTTATCGCTATGTTGTTGTAGGTGGATACCACTCAGTTCACTATATACTCGTACCACAATGGGAAATCAATCATCAGTAACAAGTTGGCAGTTTTGGAAAAGCAATTATAAGGGCCTGCATAACTACACCCACCGGCCACTTTATTAGGTACACCTGCGTGTTAATGCAAATAGCCTGCTCCTTTCAACAGCAAATCATGTGGCTGCCTGCAACTCAATATATAGAGTATATAGAGTAGAGAGCTTTAGTTGTTGTTCGACCAAACATTAGAATGGGCAAGATGTGTAACTTTGACAGTGGTATTACTGTTGGTGCCACACATGGTGATTCCAGCATCTCAGAAACAGCTGCCTTGCTGGGATTTTTACGCACTACAGTCTCTAGAGTTGAAGAGGGTCCTACCCAGTACTACATAGGTGTACCTAATAAAGTGAGTATACAGTAATGTCAAATCTGAAAACATGGTCTGGAAAAATGATAAAGAATGATGATGAAATATTACATCCATAGATAATGTCGTCCAATTGGTTCATGTTCCACCGTATTGGTGTCAATGGATCTCGTTGTCCTAAAACTTTCATGATCTAAACATGGAATATTGTTTGTCAGTTTCCGTAAAACTCTGCATTATAAGTAACGCAACAGTTACTTGTCGTTTTGAGCCGTTGTATCAATTGATAGTGAGATCATTGTAATGAAATGAATAGACAGTCGTCTCAGATGTAATGTGTGAATGGCATTTTGAAATGGCAATACTTTGATGTTAAGTTGTGTCATTTTGAACAGGTGATTTTAGTTAAATGAAAAAATGATCTTAGCTTTATTGTATCCAAGAAATTGGAAAAAGTGTTAAGAGTTTTGAAAAACGTGCATTTTGATAATCAGTTATGAGTTTTGTGCCTAGAGTTTTGAAAAATGACATCAAGGTTCTGAAATTAGTGCCAAAGTAATTCTGACGTCTTGTTGTTTGGAACTAAATATTGTCTGTTGTGAATATGTGCTATTTGTGTTCAACTTGCTAGCTTGCGTACTCCCGCTAGCATTAGCATTGTCATCTAGAATGCATTAGTAGCGATTAGCATTTGTTAGCGTTTGTCTGTGGTGCGAGGCTATTTTCGGTTGTTGATCACTCATGCTTGTTATGTTAAAAAATGTGTAGCATTTGTCTCCATTGCTCTATTGTTCTTTGTACAGCTAGCATGTGTTTGGGTCCACATAGCCTGTTTAGTTGTTGACATGAAAATAGGCATATTTTTCACATACTCTGCTATAGCCAAAGATCTCCTCTTTTCTTTACAGAACCACACTTAGTATCAGAGAGAGTGGTGTTGTATGTATGTGTGTGTGTGTGTGTGTGTGTGTGTGTGTGTGTGTGTGTGTGTGTGTGTGTGTGTGTGTGTGTGTGTGTGTGTGTGTGTGTGTGTGTGTGTGTGTGTGTGTGTGTGTGTGTGTGTGTGTGTGTGTGTGTATGTATGTATGTATGTATGTATGTATGTATGTGTGTGTGGATCTTCATTAGATCCTTGAACTGGAACTACTGATTCCTCGGGTTCTGGACGGACACCCTGTGGTGGTTGCTACCGGCCAACTGATTCCTCGGGTTCTGAACGGACACCCTGTGGTGGTCGCTACCGGCCCACTGCTTCCTCGGGTTCTGAACGGACACCCTGTGGTGGTTGCTACCGGCCAACTGATTCCTCGGGTTCTGGACGGACACCCTGTGGTGGTCGCTACCGGCCAACTGATTCCTCGGGTTCTGAACGGACACCCTGTGGTGGTCGCTACCGGCCAACTGATTCCTCGGGTTCTGAACGGACACCCTGTGGTGGTTGCTACCGGCCCACTGCTTCCTCGGGTTCTGGACGGACACCCTGTGGTGGTCGCTACCGGCCAACTGATTCCTCGGGTTCTGAACGGACACCCTGTGGTGGTTGCTACCGGCCCACTGCTTCCTCGGGTTCTGGACGGACACCCTGTGGTGGTCGCTACCGGCCAACTGATTCCTCGGGTTCTGAACGGACACCCTGTGGTGGTTGCTACCGGCCCACTGCTTCCTCGGGTTCTGAACGGACACCCTGTGGTGGTCGCTACCGGCCAACTGATTCCTCGGGTTCTGAACGGACACCCTGTGGTGGTTGCTACCGGCCAACTGATTCCTCGGGTTCTGAACGGACACCCTGTGGTGGTCGCTACCGGCCAACTGATTCCTCGGGTTCTGAACGGACACCCTGTGGTGGTCGCTACCGGCCAACTGATTCCTCGGGTTCTGAACGGACACCCTGTGGTGGTTGCTACCGGCTAAAAATCCATCACCTATGTTTTTTTTCCCTATCCTTTTTTATTGGTCCTTCAAATTCATAAACATCCCATATTTTACAGTGATGATGTATTCTCATGCTGGATATGCACCGCTTTTATCGGGCATCGTCTCTATCGCACGTTCAGCGTCGGCACTCTTCACAAAGAACCACAATGCACTTTGCCCCTGACCTTGAAGATCCTGGCTGTGGGGATTGTTCTGGAACGTGATCTGGACTTTGTGGAGGAGTGGTCAAGTTCCTCGATGCTCCTTTCCTTCTCCTTGCTTCTTTTGTTCTGCTGTTGTCCGATGTTTACACTTCTGACGCTGGTCGTTCTCTCACTGAAATCACTGATCTCTTTCCCTGCCTCAACATTTATTTTCCATCTCTGACCACATGGTGGTGTGCATGAAATGAATAGATTGTATGTTTTTATGGGTTGTAAAGTATAATTTTCCATCTTTATTTCATGTAACGTGGTTGAGTTGGTCAGCTCGACCATCCCCACCTGACTTAAAAAAAAAAAATACAGATATAAAAGATTGTGATTACCTGTCTGTTTCTGTACGATGCAGTTGAACATTGTTGAATGATGTCACTTCCTGTTAATGATGTCACATAAGGGTGGAATTACCTTTTTTTATTGGCGGAGTTTGGTCTTAGTGTCAGTTAAAAAATAAGTTAATAAACTTCTACCGCCTCAGAAACCCGGATCCGGGAGCACCCTCCACCTCCCCCACCAGTAAAAAAGCTGAATAGCATAGCTAGCATAGCGTCACAAGTAAATAGTAGCATTTAAATATCATTCAATCACAAGTCCAAGATACCAGATGAAAGATCCACTTCTTGTGAATCCAGAAATCATTTCTGATTTGTAAAATGTTTTTACAGGGAAGACACAATATGTAAATCTATTAGCTAACCACGTTAGCAAAAGACACCATTTTTCTTTGTCCACCATTTTTTCTCTCCACCAGTAGCTATCACCAATTCGGCCAAATAAAGATATTGATAGCCACTAACCAAGAAATGACCTCATCAGATGACAGTCTGATAACATATTTATTGTATAGGATAGGTTTTGTTAGAAAAATGTGCATATTTCAGGTAGAAATCATAGTTTACAATTGCACCCACCATCACAACTCGACTAGAATAAATACAGAGAGCAACGTGTATTACCTAATTACTAATCATAAAACATTTCTTAAAAATACACAGCGTACACTAATTGAAAGACACAGATCCTGTGAATATTATATTATTATATTAGCATACCACATGTGCAAACATTACCCCAGCATTGATTCACGGCAAAAAGAGCGATAGCATTATCACCACCAAAATGTATTAATTTTTTCACTAACCTTCTCAGAATTCTTCAGATGACACTCCTGTAACATCATATTACAACATACATATAGAGTTTGTTCGAAAATGTGCAAATTTAGCCACCAAAATCGTGGTTATAAAATGAGAAAAGTAGCCAAGCTGGTCAGAAAATGTCGGGCGTCATATTGGACAGTGATCTAGTCTAATGCATAAATACTCATAAACTTGACTAAAAAATACAGGGTGGACAGCGATTGAAAGACAATTTAGTTATTAATGCAATCGCTGAATTACATTTTTTAAATTATCCTTACTGTTCAATACAGGTTGCGCCAAAGCGAAGCTACCCCAAAGAAAATGGCGGCATAAGCGTTTAACATTTTTCGACAGAACAACGATTTATCATCATAAATAGTTCTTACTATTAGCTGAACTGCCATCAGAATCTTGGGCAATGAATCCTTTCTCCGGTCTAATCGTCTTTTGGTCGATATCTCCCAATGGTACTAACTCATCCTGGACTCGCCACACCTCGCCCTTACCACGCCAAAGGACTTCTCAGAAAACAAAACCTCATGAGGACTTCTCAGGGGCCAAGGCAGAAGACAAAACCTCATGAGGACTTCTCAGGTGCCAAGGTAGAAGACAAAGCCTCATGAGGACTTCTCAGGGGCCAAGGCAGAAGACAAAGCTGCATGAGGACTTCTCAGATAGAAGACACAACCTCATGAGGACTTCTCAGGGGCCAAGGCAGAAGACAAAACCTCATGAGGACTTCTCAGGGGCCAAGGCAGAAGACAAAACCTCATGAGGACTTCTCAGGGGCCAAGGCAGAAGACAAAGCTGCATGAGGACTTCTCAGGGGCCAAGGTAGAAGACAAAGCCGCATGAGGACTTCTCAGGGGCCAAGGCAGAAGACAAAGCCGCATGAGGACTTCTCAGGGGCCAAGGCAGAAGACAAAGCTGCATGAGGACTTCTCAGATAGAAGACACAACCTCATGAGGACTTCACAGAAGGCCAAACCGCCTGAGAACTTCTCAGGGGCCAAGATAGAAGACAAAAGGAGCCATTTTGACCCGGGGGTTCCACAGGGTTTCCACATTTCTTCACGGGACCTTCTAGTGGTCAAACAGGGAAATGGTTCCAATAGTTTTTCCACCATTCATTTTTCCCATGGAGGATTTTAGAAACACTTATAATAATGGCTGTGTTTTATGTAGGTTTACCCTGACATGATGTTTTGATAACCGTGTAAATCTCTCTAGGACAAGGTGATTTTTATCAATATATTCACCTGTATTTACCCCCCTCCCCAAAAAATGAAATGCTAATTAGCTGCTAATGTGGCTATCATCAAGAACTACAAATACCATGAGGATCTGGACAAGACTGACCAATCGAGGCAAAGGTAAGAATCTCTGGATTTACTATTTAATGTTTGTTAAATGTAGTAATAGATCAATTGGCATAATTTCTTGACACGTTTGAAATTGACACAATACCTGTTAGCAAAGGAGTCAGCTGGAGGTGACGTGCAGAGCTTGCAGGGATTTGTAGTTTTGTATGATGTCTACTTTGATGCTAATTAGAATTTTTTGAATCAGAGTAAATAGAGCCGAATATATTGATAAAAAGTCCCCTTGTCCGAGAGAGATTTACAAGGTTGTCTAAATGTCGGGCCAGGGTGAGCCAACACGAAACACACCCCTTACTTTTAGTGTTTCTAAAATCCTCAATGGGGAAAATGAATGGTGGAAAAACAATTGGAACCACTAGGTTTTATGGGTGTTATGACACCACTGTGGAGCTCTATTGCTAGTGAAGTGCAACATTGTATCAAATCATCACTTGGTCCGGTCCAGCGCTGTGCTAGCGAACTTACAACATTGTATCAAATCATCACTTGGTCCGGCCCAGCGCTGTGCTAGCGAACTTGCAACATTGTATCAAATCATCACTTGGTCCGGTCCAGCGCTGTGCTAGCGAACTTGCAACATTGTATCAAATCATCACTTGGTCCGGTCCAGCGCTGTGCTAGCGAACTTACAACATTGTATCAAATCATCACTTGGTCCGGTCCAGCGCTGTGCTAGCGAACTTGCAACATTGTATCAAATCATCACTTGGTCCGGTCCAGCGCTGTGCTAGCGAACTTGCAACATTGTATCAAATCATCACTTGGTCCGGTCCAGCGCTGTGCTAGCGAACTTGCAACATTGTATCAAATCATCACTTGGTCCGGTCCAGCGCTGTGCTAGCGAACTTGCAACATTGTATCAAATCATCACTTGGTCCGGTCCAGCGCTGTGCTAGCGAACTTGCAACATTGTATCAACTAGCCTATTCCGGGCCCTCAGAGTTTCCTGCGTCAGTGAGCTGTTTTTTAGGATGTTTCCCCTGGATATATGGGATCATCAGATCATTATATATGGGATCATCAGATCATTATATATGGGATCATCATATCATTATATATGGGATCATCAGATCATTATATATGGGATCATCAGATCGTTATATATGGGATCATCAGATCATTATATATGGGATCATCAGATCATTATATATGGGATCATCATATCATTATATATGGGATCATCAGATCATTATATATGGGATCATCAGATCATTATATATGGGATCATCATATCGTTATATATGGGATCATCAGATCGTTATATATGGGATCATCAGATCATTATATATGGGATCATCAGATCATTATATATGGGATCATCAGATCATTATATATGGGATCATCAGATCATTATATATGGGATCATCAGATCATTATATATGGGATCATCAGATCATTATATATGGGATCATCAGATCATTATATATGGGATCATCAGATCATTATATATGGGATCATCAGATCATTATATATGGGATCATCAGATTGTTATATATGGGATCATCAGATCATTATATATGGGATCATCAGATCATTATATATGGGATCATCATATCATTATATATGGGATCATCAGATCATTATATATGGGATCATCAGATCGTTATATATGGGATCATCATATCGTTATATATGGGATCATCAGATCGTTATATATGGGATCATCAGATCATTATATATGGGATCATCAGATCATTATATATGGGATCATCAGATCATTATATATGGGATCATCAGATCATTATATATGGGATCATCAGATCATTATATATGGGATCATCAGATCATTATATATGGGATCATCAGATCATTATATATGGGATCATCAGATCATTATATATGGGATCATCAGATCATTATATATGGGATCATCAGATCATTATGTATGGGATCATCAGATCGTTATATATGGGATCATCAGATCATTATAAATGGGATCATCAGATCATTATGTATGGGATCATCAGATCATTATATATGGGATCATCAGATCATTATATATGGGATCATCAGATCATTATATATGGGATCATCAGATCATTATATTTGGGATCATCAGATCGTTATATTTGGGATCATCAGATCATTATATATGGGATCATCAGATCATTATATATGGGATCATCAGATCATTATATATGGGATCATCAGATCATTATATATGGGATCATCAGATCATTATGTATGGGATCATCAGATCGTTATATTTGGGATCATCAGATCATTATATATGGGATCATCAGATCATTATATATGGGATCATCAGATCATTATATATGGGATCATCAGATCTTTATATATGGGATCATCAGATCGTTATATATGGGATCATCAGATCGTTATATTTGGGATCATCAGATCATTATATATGGGATCATCAGATCATTATATATGGGATCATCAGATCTTTATATATGGGATCATCAGATCATTATATATGGGATCATCAGATCATTATATATGGGATCATCGGATCATTATATATGGGATCATCAGATCATTATATATGGGATCATCAGATCATTATATATGGGATCATCAGATCATTATATATGGGATCATCAGATCATTATATATGGGATCATCAGATCATTATGTATGGGATCATCAGATCATTATATATGGGATCATCAGATCATTATATATGGGATCATCAGATCATTATATATGGGATCATCAGATCATTATATATGGGATCATCAGATCATTATATATGGGATCATCAGATCATTATATATGGGATCATCAGATCATTATATATGGGATCATCAGATCATTATATATGGGATCATCAGATCATTATGTATGGGATCATCGGATCATTATATATGGGATCATCAGATCATTATATATGGGATCATCAGATCGTTATATATGGGATCATCAGATCGTTATATATGGGATCATCAGATCATTATATATGGGATCATCAGATCATTATATATGGGATCATCAGATCATTATATATGGGATCATCAGATCATTATATATGGGATCATCAGATCGTTATATATGGGATCATCAGATCATTATGTATGGGATCATCAGATCATTATATATGGGATCATCAGATCATTATATATGGGATCATCAGATCATTATATTTGGGATCATCGGATCATTATATATGGGATCATCAGATCATTATATATGGGATCATCAGATCATTATATATGGGATCATCAGATCATTATATATGGGATCATCGGATCATTATATATGGGATCATCAGATCATTATATATGGGATCATCGGATCATTATATATGGGATCATCAGATCATTATATATGGGATCATCGGATCATTATATATGGGATCATCGGATCATTATATATGGGATCATCAGATCATTATATATGAGATCATCAGATCATTATATTTTGCTCTTATCACACGGCTTGGTGATACTCGAGGCCGGGAGTGTTGGAAAGATTTTTCACAATGGATGTTTAAAAAACAGACTTTGTTGACTTTTGTGCGGTGAAGAAATAATGAGCGGTGTACGTGGTGAGTTAAAACAATCCGAAATCAGACATTGCCAATTGGGCGCTTTCCTACATACATTATGCATGCATTCTGGAGAGACACACATCATGTCTTCACCACACAACCACTCCCCCTTCTTTGTGATGCAACGTTTTCTTCACATATATATTAGATGCTTTTCACTCACAGCCGCAACTCAATCAGCTAGACCACTACTCAAATCGCAAGCTTCCCAAAAACACTGGTGATTTTAAACATTATTTATTTATAAATTAACCTTTATTTAAACTAGGCAAGACCGTTAAAAGAACAAATTCTTATTTACAATGACGGCCTACCCCGGACAAACCTGGACGACGCTGGGCCAATTGTGCGACTACCGTATGGGACTCCCAATCACAGCCTGTAATCGAACCAGTGTCTGTAGTGACGCCTCTAGCACTGAGATGAAATGCCTTAGACCGATGTGCCACTCGGGAGCCACAGAGCAACAATCCACAGCAATAAAAAAAAATTAAAAAAAACGCTCATGATCCTCTGTGGCTAAGTCGTGCTGCCCGGTGAACAATTTTGAATGATATTATTCAGACAGGTGTAATTACATAATTTTGCCGAAACATCAATTTACTTTAGGGGCAATCCAGCATCCTATAACAGTGCACTGTGCACCTGTCAACTTTTCTTTCCAATTCGCAAGAGGCTGAAACCGGAGAGCAGTATATAATGATGAAATGCTCATTTCTCCGCCCTAACAATGGGAGTCTTTTTCCCCAAAGGCAGGAAGGCCGGTGACAAGCTTAGGTCTGCATATTATTCCCATAGAAACGCATTGAGTTCACAGTGCATTCGGAAAGTGTTTAGACCCCTTGACATTTACAGCCTTAATCTAAAAATGGATTTAATACAACTTTTTCCTCATCAATCTACACACAATACCTCATAATGACATCACAATACCCCATAATGACATCACAATACCCCATAATGACATAACAATACCCCATAATGACATCACAATACCCCATAATGACATAACAATACCCCATAATGACATCACAATACCTCATAATGACATCACAATACCCCATAATGACATCACAATAGTCCATAATGACATCACAATACCCCATAATGACAAAGTGAAAACAAGTTATTATATATTTTTGCACATTTATTACAAATACAAAACAGAAATACCTTATTTACATAAGTATTCAGACCCTTTGCTATGAGACTCAATATTGAGCTCAGGTGCATCCTGTTTCCATTGATCATCCTTAAAATGTTTCTGCCACTTGATTGGAGTCCACCTGTGGTAAATTTAATTGATAGGACATGATTTGGGAAGGCACACACCTGTCTATATAAGGTCCCACAGTTGACAGTGCATGTCAGAGCAAAAACCAAGCCATGAATTCGAAGGAATTGTCCGTAGAGCTCCAAAACATTGTGTAGAGGCACAGATCTAGGTAAGGGTACCAAAAAATGTCTGCAGCATTCTGAGGCATTGAAGGTCCCCAAGAACACATTGGCCTCCATTATTCTTGAATGGAATAAGTTTGGAACCACCAAGACTCTTCCTAGAGCTGGCCACCCGGCCAAACTGAGCAATCAGGGGGAGAAGGGTCTTGGTCAGGGAGGTTACCAAGAACCCGATGGTCACGCTGACAGAGCTCCAGTTCCTCTGTAGAGATGGGAGAACCTTCCAGAAGGACAACCATCTCTGCAGCACTCCACTAATAAGGTCTTTATGGTAGAGTGGCCAGACAGAAGGATTCCTCAGTAAAAGGCACATATAGTGAAGGAAACCTGGCACCATCCCTACGGTGAAGCATGGTGGTGGCAGCATCATGCTGTGGGATGTTTTTCAGCTGCAGGGACCGGGAGACTAGTCAGGATCTAGGCAAAGATGAGCGGAGCAAAGTACAGATTGGTCCTTGATGAAAACCTGCTCCAGAGTGCTTAGGATCTCAGTCTGGGGCTAAGGTTCACCTTCCAACAGGACAATGACCCTAAGCACACAGCCTAGACAACTCAGGAGTGGCTTCGGAACAAGTCTCTGAATGTCGTTGAGGGCCCAGCCGGAGCCCGGAACTGAACTTGATCGAACACCTCTGGAGAGACCTAATTATAGCTGTGCAGCGACGCTCCCCATCCAACCTGACAGAACTTGAGAGGATCTGCAGAGAAGAATGGGAGAAAATCCCTAAATACAGGTGTGCCAAGCTTGTAGCATCATTCCAAAAAAGACTCTAGGCTGTAATCACTGCCAAAGGTACTTCAAAGTACTGAGTAAAGGGTCTGAATACTTGTGATATTTCAGTTTGACATTTTTTTTAATACATTTGCAAAAATTCTAAAAACCTGTTTTTGCTTTTTCATTATGGGGTATTGTGTGTAGATTGATGAGGAAACATTTGTTTTAATCAATTTTATAATTAGGTTGTAACGCAACAAACATGTGGAACAAGTCAAGAGGTCTGAAAACTTTCCGAATGCACTAGTTTCTAGTTTCCATTTATCCCACTGTATACTGGACAGAATTGGGCGATAGTGAGCCCTCTCGCTTCGCCTTTTCCTCTCTGCTGAAACTATATCTCCAGAGAAAGTATCCGAGCGAAAACAAGCGCCTCTCTGTATGTAGCCCATGTATCTGATGCTGTCTGGACAGAAATATTATGACATGCCGTGGTCTACACATACTGAGACAGAGGGGGGCGCTGTTTCCCTCGCCCGGATGCTATAACTGGGATTGATTAATGCATGTTCAAAATAAATTATAAATATTTCAATATTTTATTTGGATGGGCAAGGAGGTACTAAGGCCCGTCTTTAATCGAGGTGAAGCTAAGGATTCCCATCGTTATCTTTTATAGTTCATATTTCATATTTCATATTTTTGGTACGTTATCTACAGATCTAGTCGGATAAATAGCATGCACCACACATGGTACCCTATTCCCTATACAGTGCACTGCTTTTGGTTTGAGGACCTACCCATAGCCTACAATACAGCTTTGAGGACCTACCCGTAGACTACAATACAGCTTTGAGGACCTACCCGTAGACTACAATACAGCTTTGAGGACCTACCCGTAGACTACAATACAGCTTTGAGGACCTACCCGTAGACTACAATACAGCTTTGGAAACCTACCCGTAGCCTACAATACAGCTTTGAGGACCTACCCCTAGTCTACAATACAGCTTTGAGGACCTACCCGTAGCCTACAATACAGCTTTGAGGACCTACCCATAGCCTACTATACAACTTTAGGAACCTACCCATAGACTACAATACAGCTTTGAGGACCTACCCGTAGCCTACAATACAGCTTTGGGGATCTACCCATAGCCTACAATACAGGTTTAAGGACCTAACCATAGCCTACAATACAGCTTTGAGGACCTACCCATAGTCTACAATACAGCTTTGAGGACCTACTCCTAGCCTACAATACAGCTTTAGGGACCTACCCGTAACCTACAATACAGCTTTAAGGACCTATCCGTAGCCTACAATACAGCTTTGGGGACCTACCCGTAGCCTACAATACAGCTTTAGGGACCTACCCATAGCCTACAATACAGCTTTGAGGACCTACCCGTAGCCTACAATATAGCTTTAAGGACCTACCCATAGCCTACAATATAGCTTTAAGGACCTACCCATAGCCTACAATACAGCTTTGGGGATCTACCCGTAGCCTACAATACAGCTTTGGGGATCTACCCATAGTCTACAATACAGCTTTGGGGATCTACCCGTAGCCTACAATACAGCTTTGCGGACCTACCCATAGACTACAATACAGCTTTGAGGACCTACCCGTAGCCTACAATACAGCTTTAAGGACCTACCCATAGCCTACAATACAGCTTTGAGGACCTACCCATAGTCTACAATACAGCTTTGAGGATCTACCCATAGACTACAATACAGCTTTGAGGACCTACCCGTAGCCTACAATACAGCTTTAAGGACCTACCCATAGCCTACAATACAGCTTTGAGGACCTACCCATAGTCTACAATACAGCTTTGAGGATCTACCCATAGACTACAATACAGCTTTGAGGACCTACCCGTAGCCTACAATACAGCTTTGCGGACCTACCCATAGACTACAATACAGCTTTGAGGACCTACCCGTAGCCTACAATACAGCTTTAAGGACCTACCCATAGCCTACAATACAGCTTTGAGGACCTACCCATAGTCTACAATACAGCTTTGAGGATCTACCCATAGACTACAATACAGCTTTGAGGACCTACCCGTAGCCTACAATACAGCTTTAAGGACCTACCCATAGCCTACAATACAGCTTTGAGGACCTACCCGTAGCCTACAATACAGCTTTGCTTTTTTGCAACATTATCACCGTTCATGCTCTGTATATCACGTCACATGATGTGTTTTCTGTTAGGAAATAGGCTTCATTGAGTAACACTTTCTCCTGTACTCCGGAGAAATATAGTCATTATTGATGACCAGCCTAAATTCTCTAACATGGTTGTCATTGATTCTCCCATTAGGTATTCATAAAATGGTGTCTAGTCTACTGTGTGACTGAAGTGGTGCCTAGTCTACTGTGTGACTGAAGTGGTGCCTAGTCTACTGTGTGACTGAAATGGTGCCTAGTCTACTGTGTGACTGAAGTGGTGCCTAGTCTACTGTGTGACTGAAGTGGTGCCTAGTCTACTGTGTGACTGAAGTGGTGCCTAGTCTACTGTGTGACTGAAATGGTGCCTAGTCTACTGTGTGACTGAAGTGGTGCCTAGTCTACTGTGTGACTGAAGTGGTGCCTATTCTACTGTGTGACTGAAATGGTGCCTAGTCTACTGTGTGACTGAAGTGGTGCCTAGTCTACTGTGTGACTGAAGTGGTGCCTAGTCTACTGTGTGACTGAAGTGGTGCCTATTCTACTGTGTGACTGAAATGGTGCCTAGTCTACTGTGTGACTGAAGTGGTGCCTAGTCTACTGTGTGACTGAAGTGGTGCCTAGTCTACTGTGTGACTGAAGTGGTGCCTAGTCTACTGTGTCTTTAAGTGTTCTTTTTTTTAACTAAAATCAATCTCTCTCTCTCTCTCACACACACACACACACACACACACACACACACACACACACACACACACACACACACACACACACACACACACACACACACACACACACACACACACACACACACACACACACACACACACACACACACGCGCTCAGGCATAAACCATATCACTCAACTCTATCCTCTTGTTTGAAAAAAGGCAACAGTCACATAATATAAACGTATAAAAGAGACCAGCATCGCTTCATGTAATTGTAGTTCATATTTCAATGTAATTGTAGTTCATATTTCAATGTAATTGTAGTTCATATTTCAATGTAATTGTAGTTCATATTTCAATGTAATTGTAGTTCATATTTCAATGTAATTGTAGTTCATATTTCGATGTAATTGTAGTTCATATTTCAATGTAATTGTAGTTCACATTTCAATGTAATTGTAGTTCATATTTCAATGTAATTGTAGTTCACATTTCAATGTAATTGTAGTTCATATTTCAATGTAATTGTAGTTCATATTTCAATGTAATTGTAGTTCATATTTCAATGTAATTGTAGTTCATATTTCAATGTAATTGTAGTTCATATTTCAATGTAATTGTAGTTCACATTTCAATGTAATTGTAGTTCATATTTCAATGTAATTGTAGTTCACATTTCAATGTAATTGTAGTTCACATTTCAATGTAATTGCAGTTCACATTTCAATGTAATTGCAGTTCATATTTTGATGTAATTGTAGTTCATATTTGGATGTAATTGTAGTTCATATTTTGATGTAATTGTAGTTCATATTTGGATGTAATTGTAGTTCATATTTGGATGTAATTGTAGTTCATATTTGGATGTAATTGTAGTTCATATTTGGATGTAATTGTAGTTCATATTTCAATGTAATTGCAGTTCATATTTGGATGTTGAATCTTCTTTCATAAACTATCTTCCACAGCAGTTTGTATCTGTGATAATTCTGGTGTAAACATAATTAATGACGGCAAGGGAAAATA